>NW_022263180.1:0-75286 GCF_002021735.2 Oncorhynchus kisutch
AATGTAGAACCCTAAACATTTGTCCCCTGTTCTATTGATGAGTTATAACAATAAGTGTTGTGTTCCTTTGTTTAGTGACTCCTAAATTTAAATGCATCACTCCAAAATGTAGCTGACTATCTTCTGCAGGTTGTCCTCTAACCAGTGAGGTAAAAGATATCTCCCATTTCCATGTGTTTTTTAGTTGTGTTAGTTTCAACAGCACATTCAACCTAATTTCCCCTCTAATCGATATCAGTGATTTATTGCTTCTTGTCAAAACAACAGCGTTTTTGGTGCTTGTGCAGTTTATAAGGAGCTTGTTTTAAAAAATACAAGAAATATGATTATTGTGGCAGATGTTTGTCTATATAGCACATTTTATGTTTAGGTTTTCAATTTATCCCAAACTGTTTCTGATATTGGTTATGATTTGGACGTTAAAACTGTGTTTTGACATTGGGGATATCACACCTAGCAAAATGTCATTGAAAAGACGTTGAAAATAAGACTATGTAACCGAATATTTCATATTTACATTTCATGTAACATTTAGTAATCATAATTATTTATGCAACCAACTGACAATTTTTGGGTACAATTATATTGACGTTGTTGCCCTGCTTTTAAAATATCAGGGTTAATTTTCCAGCCTGCTGAAGGTGTGGTGGAGTGGTAACACCACCCCCTGCTCTCCCAGCTTGAGGTGGTCTCCCACAGCTCTGCTTATGTCATGTTCTGTGGCCTTGCCGTTCCATTTCTTGACTGCCCCTGTAACACAGAAATAAATACATTTAGTCAAATATATAAAACATTAAAAGTAATCGATATGGAGCATCTATGGCCTCAGTTACACCTTGCACCTAAATGTGACTTCTGTCATCTGATCACTCCAAACTGCATTAGGTTCAGATCTACCAGGATGGGCCTTTGACAGTCTGGATGCAATCAGGCCACTGAATATAAATAAGCAACGTAAAGAGGTGGGGTGAATGAGTGGGGAAAAGTACATTCTACACAAATGACCATAATAGCAAAGAACAAATGTGTGTGCCTGAGACCTCCTGTCTCAGCCCCCAGTATTTATGCTGCAGTAGTTTGAGTCAGGGGGCTAGGGTCAGTTTGTTATATCTGGAGTACTTCTCCTGTCCTATTCGGCGTCCTGTGTGAATTTAAGTGTGCTCTCTCTAATTCTCTCTTTCGGAGGACCTGAGTCCTAGGACCATGCCTCAGGACTACCTGACATGATGACTCCTTGCTGTCCCCAGTCCACCTGGCCGTGCTGCTGCTCCAGTTTCAACTGTTCTGCCTTATTATTATTGGTCCATGCTGGTCATTTATGAACATCTTGGCCATGTTCTGTTATAATCTCCACCCGGCACAGCCAGAAGAGGACTGGCCACCCCACATAGCCTGGTTCCTCTCTAGTTTCTTCCTAGGTTTTGGCCTTTCTAGGGAGTTTTTCCTAGCTACCTTGCTTCTACACCTGCATTGCTTGCTGTTGGGGTTTTAGGCTGGGTTTCTGTACAGCACTTTCAGATATCAGCTGATGTATGAAGGGGTATATAAATAAAATAATTAAAAACTGGAAATCAACCAATCCTTAACTATGATGTTAACTCCAACAGAAATCAACTTAAAATGTATAACTTTAAATTAATGCAATCGTTTGGCACTCATGACTTGAGTTGCTTTAAGTAAACCAACGTTTTGGAAATACATAATGCCCATCTAACCAATCAAAGACACATTAGCGACAGCGCAGTTATCTTAGAGCCAGCTAAGTTTGCTATTTAGCCACTAGCTATTTGCCTAAACAGCATAACCAACCAAGCACGGTTATGGTCGGTGAGACCAATACCGGAGACCAATTATAACCCAACGAACAGTAAGCCAAGGTGGAAAAAGTTACAAAACTCCCGTAGTCGAATTCACAGAAAAACATGCTGAAAGTAGTGGATGGGGAAACAAATGCTTCCTGAAGCATTGGCTCTTTCCAGATAATTGTTTTTAAAAAAAAAGGTTCATTACTCAAGGCTTTGAGCGACACAGAATTTAGAAAAGCCACCATTTTGAAAGATGACCTCCCACACCGTAGCAGCGTAGCCTTCATGTCTTCTACGAAACCACGGGCCTTGATCGGAGAGCATCAAATCCATGCTGCATTGTGGGTAAACGGTGACTGACTGACTGATTTATAAATAATAAGGAGTAGTTATTTATGGCGCAAGGTGATTTGTAAATTATTCAGTCAGCAGTCACCTGCACTGTCGGCTGCAAAGTCGAACGAGCCCAACACCAAACCAATCAGGTGTTCGACGAAATGATTCTTCAGACGTCATTGATCACGTGCTGCTGATAAAGGGACACTGCTTTGAATTATACCGCTTAGCGACTTCAGTACATGCCTCATAGCTCCAGTCTCAAACTTAACCCCGTTCATGATGATGTGATGATGAAGAAGAGGTGGTCTGCCTGCTGGATGGAGAAAGACGCTCTCGTGGAAGAGGAGGCTGTTACAATACAAAAACAAGTAGAGGTTGAGGCTGTTACCGTGAAAGACGAAGAGAAAGAGCTCTCAGTTAAAGAAGAGGAAGACTCGTTCAGAGTCAAAGAGGAGGACGGCGACGTTACAGTGAAAGAAGAGGAGGGGGGAAGTGACTGGCACATCGAAAAATGAAGAAGAGGAGGAAACTGGATATCTGGGCCCGGTTTCCCAAGCGCATCTTAAGGCGTCCGATGGTTCTAACGATGAAGGGGCCCTGATTAACACGAGTAAGTACTGTCTTAAAAACAGAAGCACAAACTCTGCGGTTTTTGAACTGATGTGTGGTGTTAAAGGGGAAATTTGCAATTGCTACATCCATATTTTGACTTTTAAATTATTTATTTATAGGCATTGATTCTTTAAGAATATAACACATGCCTCATGAGCTTAGTTCAAATGTTGTACCCCATCAGAACCCCAATAAGCTTTTTTACTCCAATGTTTAGAAACAATGTAAACCAAACACTGTATAGCCTCAACATGGTTAAAACTATAATGTTGATATCATGGATGGTCAGTCCTTGCATCCATAGGTCTGTCTATGAATTGAGAGTAGTTACATTTCTCCAGCCCCATCCATCTTATTACCAAAATAATGGTGTAATTACAGCATTGTTAAAGGTTGAATTGCAGATTGGTTGATTGAATATTGTGTGGCTTTTTAAAGGTGTGTTAGAATATTCATACTAACCGTACTATTTGTGATGTTAATTGAGTATATAGTTTGCTTATTATAGTATGATGTAGTTAGTATGCCAAAAGTTCCCGGATGTCGTAATAAATTCACCAAAATATGAAATATACACGCAGGTACTTTACGGCCCATAATGCAATTCTTCAGGAAATGGGTGTGACTTCACATCGATTTCAAAGTTGAAGAAAATGGAGGAAAATATTCAGCCAAAGTCCAACGAGAGCGGATACAAATGAACTGCTTTAAAAACCTGTTGGTACTAGGGGGCAGTATTTTCATTTTTGGAAAAATAACATTCCCAAATTAAACGGGATATTTTGTCAGGACAAGATGCTAGAATATGCATATAATTGACAGCTTAGCATAGAACACACTCTAAAGTTTCCAAAACTGTAAAAAATATTGTCTGAGTATAACAGAACTGATGTTACAGGCGAAAGCCTGAGAAAAATCCAATCCGGAAGTGACTCATCTTTTGAAAGCCCTGCGTTCCGATGCATCCCTATTGAGCTGTGAATGCCCTATCAACCAGATTACGCTTTCTACGTATTCCCCAAGGTGTCTACAGCATTGTGACATAGTTTTACGCATTTATGATGAGAAATACCCGCTTCATTGCGCAAGTGGTCACCTGATGCTCCCTGAGAAATGATCGCGTAAAATAGAGGTAGCCATTATTCCAATTGCTTCTACTGAGAAACCAATTGTCCCGGTTGATATATTATCAAATAGATATTTGAAAAACACATTGAGGATTGATTATAAACAACGTTTGCCATGTTTCTGTCGATATTATGAAGCTAATTCGGCGTTGTCGTGACCGCAATTTCCGGTCGATTTCTCAGCCAAACGTGAAGAACAAATGGAGCTATTTCGTCTACAAAAATAATATTTTGGGAAAAAATTAACTTTGGCTATCTACCTGGGAGTCTCGTGAATGAAAACATCCGAAGTTCATCAAAGGTAAACGATTTAATTTGATTGCTTTTCTGATATTCGTGACAAGGTTGCCTGCTGCTAGCAAGGCATAATGCTATGCTAGGCTATCGATAAACGTACACAAATGCTTGTCTAGCTTTGGCTGTAAAGCATATTTTGAAAATCTGAGATGACAGGGTGATTAACAAAAGGCTAAGCTGTGTTCCAATATATTTCACTTGTGATTTTCAAGAATTGGAATATTTCTAGGAAGATTTATGTCCGTTGTGTTATGCTAATTAGTGTCAGATGATGACAACGGTCCCGTTCACGGGATGGGGTGTCACTAGAGGTTAAATAATTATGACAAATGTTGAGCAATGTAATAAAGTAATGACTTTTCAAATAGTTACGTTACACGTTATGTTAGCTACACTATCCTTACAAAACACATAGCATATCTTTACAGCAGTATGTATCGGTATGTTAACTAGCTACCTAACGTTAGTTGGCTACTTATACATCAAACTTGCCAGTATAGTAACTATATTTTAACTAACTACCCAATGTTTATTGACTTGATTAGAGAGCAGAATAACTGATGAATTTAATAACTTGTTGACTATGGCCGGTGTCAGTAAACATCTGCAAAAAAGCTCAAATTAAACTGTTTGCCAGCAGCACAGTTAGTCACCAACACTCTGGATAACATGAAAACAGCCTATTCAGCTCTGCTAGGGCAAGAGTGATGTTTTCTCTGATTTGTCTAGCAAGCTATCCAACGTTAGCCAGTTAGCTTGGGTGCTTTACTGTCATTGCGAGGTCAGAACGCTTGGATCGACCCTACTCCTCAGCCATATAGTAATAGTTTACAAACAGTGGCGTTATACAAGCTTATGTTTTGGTTTCTGGTGGGGTAATACGGTTGAAACATTTAAGGCACATTCTTCAAGAATCAGTGGTTATATAGTAAATGGGTCTTTCTATAACTGCCAGTGTAGATTTCCTGTGGGGGTCAAATTGTTAGAGCTGTTGATAAGTCATTGTATAATATTCCAGCAATTATTTTCATGCCATTACATTAAAGGTGAAATATAGTATTTTCTTAGCAAGGTGTTGCTCGAAAAATGTTAGCTGCTAATCGCTAGTTAGTGGGCTAGCTAGCTTGCTAAATGTCAGAGCAAATATAGCTAGCTAATACTGCCTGGTACCAGTGCTGGTGTAGGCCTAGATAAGCATGTTTGTGCAGCGGTATCCTATCAGAAAGGAGTAAGCGAAGTATGAAGATGTTGGTTAGCTAGCAGGCTACATGAAGTAAGAAAACAACATGTAATGTAACATCTAATTAGGCTCAACTGGAAACAATGACCAACACTTTGGTTCCTACCATGTCTTCTTCTCTGAGGTTTATAGTCAGACTACACTCATCAGGTGTATTGCTGCCACCCACTGTACGGGTTTGCAAAAAAAATGGGAATTAACAAATCATACTAATTACGTTTTAAATTAACACTTACCAAGTTCACTCCATTGCCCTGAATTTCAAACAAAAATTGTACTATTCAGATCCCTACACAGGTTCAGGAACCTGGGAGGGGGGACTTCTTCATTCAGTACTCCCTGTAACATTTGTCTGTGAAGTCCTGGAGATCCAGAAATACATTTGCCGCCTTCACAATGATGTCAAGCTTCTTAGATGTTTTATTAGTTTATTATTAATGCAATTTATCACTGCGGCATTGAGGGCAATGCAAACACAATTTTGGAAATTGCTAGTTTTGGATTACTAATAATTTATTAATGCATTTTATCACTTGCTCTATAAACACAACAAAGTCCACCTCTTTCACTATTTGTCTGTTGGGATCCTTCTCCTGCATGGCTTCACTGCAGACTGTGGGACATGAACTACCTTCTCCTCTCTACTCCTTCGGCTATTTTCACTGCCTCCACGTAGGACACCTGCTGGATGGACCTGATCATCCTAGCTACTACGACCTTCATCCGTACAGGGAACTCGGGAACGTGATTCCCATCACAATTACAACATGCTTCATCTGACTGACTATGACTTATTCATTCCTTCGACAAGCACTTGCCACATGTCCAACCTTTTTTACAATTGTAACACTGCAGCGGCTTCTGTATATCTCACTTACCCAGGTTTTACAAAAGATGGGAGAAACACTTCACCAAACCACAGTAAAACCTTCTGTCTATCATTCATTTTAATCTACCTACCTGAAATGTTTAACCTAAACCACTCAAAGCTTTCTCCTTTTGCGCTGTTGATACACAATCGGCATCATACCACTCCTGGTCACTCGAACCGATTTCACTTTACCCAATTCATCCTTCGCCATCTTTGAGACCGTTAACAGGTCACCCACAAAAACATCCTTGCTGATTCCCACTCTGACCCTAAACTACTGTTCATTACCAACTTTAGCCCTTTTCACTCTACTGTTCTTCACCATCGTCCACTCAGTCTAACCAACTGTACTCACGCCGAGATAATCCCTCAATGCTTCCTCCATTGCTCCTCCAGTCATCCCCCGGACTCCCTCTCTCTGTGCTGTGAAAGATGTGAGTTTGTGTTCTCAAAGTAGCACCTATATTGTTTTCATTCCAGCATATCTGTTTCTTCACCAACTTGTTAACCCTTTCGTCTGCACTACTTGCTGTCATTTCCCTTCCGGATTTTCCTCTCTTGGATGTCTCCACCATGCTCCTACTCTGTCAGTAATTCCTCCCTGGTTTATTAATTTGTTATGTCAAACAACAATATATTAAAGTTGCTTCACATTCTATTCCAAATCTAGAATTAGAATCGTCTTTGTTTCCATGATTTCAACAGTTCACCAGTTAACTAAGCCTATAATGTGGACAACAAGGATGTGGATACCAAGGAACTTCAAGCTCTCAACCTGCTCCACTACAACCCCTTCGATGAGAATGGGGGTGTGCTCAGTGTTTAGTTCCAGGGTCCTTCGCTTAGTGATGCGCTTTGAAGAACTATGGTGTTGGACGCTGAGCTGTAGTCAATGAACAGCATTCTCACATAGGTGTTCCTTTTTGTCCAGGTGGGAAAGGGCAGTGTGGAGTGCAATATAGATTGCATCATCTGTGGATCTGTTGGGGCGGTATGCAAATTGGAGTGGGTCTAGGCTTTCTGGGTTAATGGTGTTGATCACAAAGTCTTCCGAAACAGCTGATGCTCTCATGCATGTTTGTGTTACTTACCTCGACGTGAGCATAGAAGTTATTTAGCTCGTCTTGTAGGCTTGTGTCACTGGGCAGCTATCGGCTGTGCTTCCCTTTGTAGTTTGATGTGGCAAGCCTGCCACATCCGACGAGGGTTGGAGCCGATGTTCAAGGGGTATAGCAATCTCCCCAGGGTAGCAGTAATACGTTGAGATTTGTCCACAAAGATTTGTTACCCCTCCCATGTTGGCTCATTATTGGGATTCATTGCTGATTCCTACCTGTAGCTCACTATGAAGTGTCTATTGATACAGATAAAGGGCCCTGTTGGAGATTGCTGGTTGGTAGCTGAGTCGAGGGAACAAGCAGAGTTGGACACGGCCATGTTATTATCCCACACAGTCTCTGTGGTTTGTATGAACCCCGTTCTTGGGAATTAGATTTGATTAGATATCGTCCCAGTCTATTTCCACAGAAGGGGTCCGTTTGTCCCATTTCCAGCTAGGTTAAGAGGCGCTTTGTCATTTCCAGAGTGAGTTTATTTTGGTACTGTCCATATGTAGCTTGTTTTTGGTCACAGAATGGCTGAATAAGTGCCATTGTTTTCCTGGAGTTAACTATGCAGAGCATAGCGCATGTCAAATGACTTTAGCTTCCCTCCAGGCCCGAGGGCACACGCTCTCTAGTAGGCTTAAATTAAAGATCCAGAAAATAGGAGTGGCAATATCGTCCGCGATTATCCTCAGTAAGTTTCTAGCTAGATTGTCAGACCCCGGTGGGGTCCACACTGACTTTACGGGATTCTAAATTACAATGCTTGTCTTTCATAATTTGGTCAGATATACTTGGAAGTGTATTGTCAGAGTTTGTTGCTGGTATGACATGCCTACGTTTGCTAATTTTGCCAATGAAAAAATCATAAAAGTAGTGATTTTGTGATAAATTCACTGCATTAGATGGCTCATTCTCCCCCAACATTGTATGTTAAGTTCTCAAAAGCTTTTTTACTATCATTCTTTGTCATTTATCTTTGTTTCATTGTCTTTTTATTCAGTTTGTCACATGATTTCTCAATTTGCAGGACGTTTGCCAATCGGTTGTACAGCCAGACTTATTTGCCATTCCTATTGCCTCATCCTTCTCAACCATGCCATTTTTCAATTCCTAATCATTCTACTGGGATTAACAGTTTGTACAGTCATTTTCTTAATGGGTGCATGCTTATTAGTAACTGGATTAAGCAATTTCGTAAGTGCGTGCAGCGTCACAAATCATTAGTGGTGGTGCGTAAATACTATCAGACATCCCCAAATAGGTGCATCACTCTCTGCTCTCTGTTCACTAAAATGCAATTTGGTTGCAGAAACTCCTCCATGCTAATGCGGAAACCGCTAGTTATACCATAGACTTACTGTAGGACCCATAACTTCACCTAACAACAACATAGACCTACAGAAAAGTGCCTATATTGGAGACCAAAAGTTGTCTGGCACACTTCTTAGGATTTCAACAATTTTTAAATCGTATTTCTTGCATAAAATCGTCGATGTTACTACTAATGGGAAAACCAGATAAAATATGACTATTGTTGTTCACTTGACTGTCTTAAGACAAATGTCTGTAATGAATGTTAATTATTTGAAATCATTGTTTTTACAACATAATGGCTACGCTGTTGGCATCACCTTTTTACAGTGTATTTTTGCTGTTGTGGGCCTTAAACCACCCGTCTGACTTTTTGTTCACACAGGAGAGAGATGTGACTATTGTGGATCCTCTGGGGGTTCTCAACAACCTCCTGATGCTGACAGGGCAGAGAATAGTCTCTCCACTTCAAAACACCTCAAGAAACACCAGCAGAGACCCACAGGGAAGAAATCTCATTGCTGCTCTGACTGTGGGAAAGGTTGCAAATATTCATCAGAACTTAAAATACACCAGAGAACACACACAGGAGAGAAACCTTATATGTGTGGTCAATGTGGGAGGAGTTTTACCACATCTAGCAGTCTGACATTACACCAGAGAACACACACAGGAGAGAAACCTTTTAACTTTTTCTACATCTAGCCATCTGACAGTACACCAGAGAACACACACAGGAGAGAAACCTTATAGCTGTGATCAATGTGGGAGGAGTTTTGTTCAATCTAGCCAGCTGACTTCACACCAGAGAACACACACAGGAGAGAAACCTTATAGCTGTGGTCAATGTGGGAGGACTTTTACTACATCCAGCCATCTGACATTACACCAGAGAACACACACAGGAGAGAAACCTTATAGCTGTGATCAATGTGGGAGGAGTTTTGTTCAATCTAGCAATCTGACAGTACACCAGAGAACACACACAGGAGAGAAACCTTATAGCTGTGATCAATGTGGGAGGAGTTTTGTTAAATCTAGCCACCTGACTTCACACCAAAGAACCCAAATGCATGACATTGGGGACTGGGCCCGATCCAACAACATGACTATTGAGTGAACCCTGAAAAGAGAGCGAGAATTAAGGTGGAAAGTTACTACGGATATCGCAGGAGTTGGTTGCTGATTGTCTCAAGGGTGGGCAGTCAACCAGTTTTGCGTTTAGCCAGTGCGTTGCCATGGATCACAATTTATTTTGACTGCACGATTTTTCCGTATTGGAGACTCGTTGGAGAGTTTTTTAAAAAAAATTTCCAAGGGGATGAGAGTTGTGGAAGCTAAAATGCTTGTGCTTCTAGTTCTGACAATGCAGTAATAATCTAACCTAACACTTCCACAACTACTACCTTGTACACACAAGTGTAAAGGGATAAAGAATATGTACATAAAGATATATGAATGAGTGATGGTACAGAACGGCATAGGCAAGATGCAGTAGATGGTATCGAGTACAGTATATACATATGAGATGAGTAATGTAGGGTATGTAAACAAAGTGGCATAGTTTAGAGTGGCTAGTGATACATGTATTACATAAAGATGCAGTAGATGATATAGAGTACAGTATATAGATATACATATGAGATGAGTAATGTAGGGTATGTAAACACATGCACTATTTTAACATAGTGGGAGATATTTGTTCATTGGTTTTGCTAGTCTGTTGATTGCCAGTCATTGGGTTCATTTGTCTTACAATATGTTCAAATCAAATCTAGCTTTATTCATACAGCACATTTCAGACACGGATACAAACCAACGGGTTCACAGGAAAAAACAATGAAAATAAACAGAAATATTTAGTACACAAACAATAACTGAAAGACTAATGAGCATTCTTAGGAAATGCCATTGATTAAAATATTATTTGGATGCAATATCCAACCAAAACATTTTAGCTTGTTTTTTAGGAGGGGTTCTGAAAGACACTGAGGGTGTCGACTGAAAATTGACTAGTAACAACAACTGGGACCTAAAAGACACCCACCATGAGACCCACTAAACATGCCTAAGAGGAAAACAAAAGAAAAACCCACACCAAACTTAAAGACAGGAAGCAAACCAAAAAGGTGGATCAACTAAAGGTGTTGACTCTCCACATCTATCAAGACAAATTGAGCACTGGACCAGACACTCTTAAATAGAACCTGGACCAGCTCAGGTGAAACACATACTAACGAGGTGACACCAATCAGTGCACCCTACGTGCTAACAAGCTATACGTGCTAAAGTCCAACCTCAAAACATAAATGGAAAAAACCAAAGCCTGTAGCACCTTCCCCCTGTAGACAACAAATATATCCTATATTTTTGTTGGACATGTTTGCTCACCCCCAACAGAAAACTTCCATTTCACATAATCAACTACAATGCTTCTACAATATTAACATGGTGTCTACTGGCTGTCAACAATTAAAAACAAGAAAAAACACGTATTTCTAAATAATAATACACCATCATGTTATTTAAAAAAAATCATTTTTCTTTCAATAGAATCCTAAAACTCACTACACTTGCATTAACATCTGCTAACCATGTGTATGTGACAAATAAAATTGGATTTGATTTACATACAACACTCAAAGTAGTGGATATGGAGCATCTACAGCCTCAGTTACACCTGGCACCTAAATGTGACTCCTGTCATCTGATCACTCCAAACTGCATTAGGTTCAGATCTACCAGGACGGACCTTTGACAGTCTGGATGCAGTCAGGCCACTGAATATAAATAAGCAAACTGGAGATTCCTTCAAAACGGTTGCCGACAGTTACCGTGTAGGGCACTGCAAGGTTGGGTGACCAGGGTCATCTGGGACTGCCTCCTGGAGGAATTCAGGTGTGTGAAGGCTACCTGTGTCCTGCGTAACGTCATGAGGATGGACACGAGGACCAGGAGGGGATCTGCAGCTCGCCGCCGTGTCCCAGAGGAGGAGTCTGCTGCTCTGCAGGATGTTTCAAGGATGGGGTCCAACAAGGGTGTGCAAAAACAAAACAGGCTATTTTAAATCACCCATATTGACCAAATGTGGAACAATTGGACACCCTATAACCCACACCTACACACACCTACACACTCATGTATCAAACTGATCAATGGATTGTATTGTGCAGTAAGCAGATTCAGGTGTATAACTGTGGCTCCTTCCACCGTCAAGAGAATAGGCAAGAGGGCCAACCATGGATAATAGTAAGATACTTCATTATTTCTAAAACTATGCTATATTGTTTGTCTAGAGAAGAGACACTATTATGTAATTGTGATGAACTGAGAGAATATTTATGTAGCACTGTGATTCATTAATCATGTGCTGCCTTCCCTGCTCCTATGTGTTTACCTCTTTCCCTTTCTGTCTTTAACACCTCTCCACCTCCTCTTTCCCTTTCTGTCTTTAACACCTCTCTCCTCCTCTTTCCCTTTCTGTCTTTAACACCTCTCTCTCCACCTCCTCTTTCCCTTTCTGTCTTTAACACCTCTCTCTCCACCTCCTCTTTCCCTTTCTGTCTTTAACACCTCTCTCTCCACCTCCTCTTTCCCTTTCTGTCTTTAACACCTCTCTCTCCACCTCCTCTTTCTTCCTCTGTTTTTATCATTCACAACAGATGTGCATTGATGGACAGATTGAACTTGTATTTATAACACTTGGATAATGAGCTTTTCAATAAAGCATTTCACATTCTCTACTGGTTGAAATGAAGTGTAATGTGATGAAATACTCCACCTATCCTGTGTTTACCAGATCAATGCAGATGAAGGGCATTAGATGTTGAGATGAACCAGTGTTAGAGTATTTACATGATGCATAGGAAGTGTAGTGTAGTGTTTAAAAAATATATATTTCTGTATATATGAATTAACTAGTTAAATCCTGTTTCTAGTCTATTAGTTACAATGTGTAACCATTAATGTCCCAGGACCAAGATTGGTAAACACTGTTGAAGTGCATAATTGTAATACATACATGCAGACACGGCATCATTCAAAGACAGGAATTTGATCACCTCAAAGACATTCATACCTAAACTGCACATTAATTTGCCAAGGTAGAGTACATGATCAGTGAATATATTAAATGTACAGGCTACAATGTGGGGATCTCATGCATGGTAATAACTACATGTATATTTGACTTGAATCCTTGGCAAAACATGATATTATATTCTACTCAATCCATAGGCTTCATTAATGTCATTCAGGCTGTTTTGAAGTTGATACAACTGGCTATGATAGCTGAGGTTCATAGCTAGGTTCTGAACTAATATGTATACCAAACATTTGGGTCCATACACAGATCGAATAGATAGCTAGCTACACATCCATGGGCATACAGGGATTTTAATCATCCACTGCACAGTCATCCACTGCACAATAACATACGTTATTTCATCTATCTGCATGGCAAATACAAATTTGTACATTCAATTTGCAGTAAATTCTTCAGCCAGCTAGATTCTATACATCCACTTTTTCACAAAACGACCGCCTGGTTTGTGGGTTGTTTAAGGTGTCCCTAAAACAACCAGAATGACAATTTCATACTCATGTCACAACACCTATAAAACTAGCCCAGCTAGCTGGCTAAATCACGATTTACGTAAATGAACAAATGAGTATTCAAGGTACTCCATTCTGCTTGTTTGTTTTATCTGTTGGCCCCGTTGCCTAGTCTACGCCATTTTACCTGCTGTTGTTGTGCTAGCTGATTAGCTGTTGTCTCACCTACTGTTTTAGCTAGCTTTCCCAATTCAACACCTGTGATTACTGTATGCCTCGCTGTATGTCTCTCTCAAATGTCAATATGCCTTGTATACTGTTGTTCAGGTTAGTTATCATTGTTTTAGTTCACAATGGAGCCCCTAGTTCCACTCTTCATACCCCTGATAACTCCTTTGTCCCACCTCCCACACATGCAGTGACCTCACCCATTACAACCAGCAAGTCCAGAGATACAACCTCTCTCATCATCACCCAGTGCCTGGGCTTACCTCCGCTGTACCCGCACCCCACCATACCCCTGTCTGCGCATTATGCCCTGAATATATTCTACCATGCCCAGAAACCTGCTCCTCTTATTCTCTGTCCCCAACGCTCTAGGCGACCAGTTTTGATAGCCTTTAGCCGCACCCTCATACTACTCCTTCTCTGTTCCGCGGGTGATGTGGAGGTAAACCCAGGCCCTGCATGTCCCCAGGCACCCTCATTTGTTGACTTCTGTGATCGAAAAAGCCTTGGTTTCATGCATGTCAACATCAGAAGCCTCCTCCCTAAGTTTGTTTTACTCACTGCTTTAGCACACTCTGCTAACCCTGATGTCCTTGCTGTGTCTGAATCCTGGCTCAGGAAGGCCACCAAAAATTCAGAGATTTCCATACCCAACTATAACATCTTCCGTCAAGATAGAACTGCCAAAGGGGGAGGAGTTGCAGTCTACTGCAGAGATAGCCTGCAAAGTAATGTCATACTTTCCAGGTCCATACCCAAACAGTTCGAACTACTAATTTTGAAAATTACTCTCTCCAGAAAGTCTCTCACTGTTGCCGCCTGCTACCGACCCCCCTCAGCTCCCAGCTGCGCCCTGGACACCATTTGTGAATTGATCGCCCCCCATCTAGCTTCAGAGTTTGTTCTGTTAGGTGACCTAAACTGGGATATGCTTAACACCCCGCCAGTCCTACAATCTAAGCTAGATGCCCTCAATCTCACACAAATCATCAAGGAACCCACCAGGTACAACCCTAACTCTGTAAACAAGGGCACCCTCATAGACGTCATCCTGACCAACTGGCCCTCCAAATACACCTCCGCTGTCTTCAACCAGGATCTCAGCGATCACTGCCTCATTGCCTGTATCCGCTACGGAGCCGCAGTCAAACGACCACCCCTCATCACTGTCAAACGCTCCCTAAAACACTTCTGTGAGCAGGCCTTTCTAATCAACCTGGCCCGGGTATCCTGGAAGGACATTGACCTCATCCCGTCAGTTGAGGATGCCTGGTCATTCTTTAAAAGTAACTTCCTCACCATTTTAGATAAGCATGCTCCGTTCAAAAAATGCAGAACTAAGAACAGATACAGCCCTTGGTTCACCCCAGACCTGACTGCCCTCGACCAGCACAAAAACATCCTGTGGCGGACTGCAATAGCATCGAATAATCCCCGTGATATGCAACTGTTCAGGGAAGTCCGGAACCAATACACGCAGTCAGTCAGGAAAGCTAAGGCCAGCTTCTTCAGGCAGAAGTTTGCATCCTGTAGCTCCAACTCCAAAAAGTTCTGGGACACTGTGAAGTCCATGGAGAACAAGAGCACCTCCTCCCAGCTGCCCACTGCACTGAGGCTAGGTAACACGGTCACCACCGATAAATCCATGATTATCGAAAACTTCAATAAGCATTTCTCAACGGCTGGCCATGCCTTCCGCCTGGCTACTTCAACCTCGGCCAACAGCTCCTCCCCCCCCGCAGTTCCTCGGCCAAGCCTCTCCAGGTTCTCCTTTACCCAAATCCAGATAGCAGATGTTCTGAAAGAGCTGCAAAACCTGGACCCGTACAAATCAGCTGGGCTTGACAATCTGGACCCTCTATTTCTGAAACTATCTGCCACCATTGTCGCAACCCCTATTACCAGCCTGTTCAACCTCTCTTTCATATCGTCTGAGATCCCCAAGGATTGGAAAGCTGCCGCAGTCATCCCCCTCTTCAAAGGGGGAGACACCCTGGACCCAAACTGTTACAGACCTATATCCATCCTGCCCTGCCTATCTAAGGTCTTCGAAAGCCAAGTCAACAAACAGGTCACTGACCATCTCGAATCCCACCGTACCTTCTCCGCTGTGCAATCTGGTTTCCGAGCCGGTCACGGGTGCACCTCAGCCACACTCAAGGTACTAAACGATATCATAACCGCCATCGATAAAAGACAGTACTGTGCAGCCGTCTTCATCGACCTTGCCAAGGCTTTCGACTCTGTCAATCACCATATTCTTATCGGCAGACTCAGTAGCCTCGGTTTTTCGGATGACTGCCTTGCCTGGTTCACCAATTACTTTGCAGACAGAGTTCAGTGTGTCAAATCGGAGGGCATGCTGTCCGGTCCTCTGGCAGTCTCTATGGGGGTGCCACAGGGTTCAATTCTCGGGCCAACTCTTTTCTCTGTATATATCAATGATGTTGCTCTTGCTGCGGGCGATTCCCTGATCCACCTCTACGCAGACGACACCATTCTATATACTTTCGGCCCTTCATTGGACACTGTGCTATCTAACCTCCAAACAAGCTGCAATGCCATACAACACACCTTCCGTGGCTTCCAACTGCTCTTAAACGCTAGTAAAACCAAATGCATGCTTTTCAACCGATCGCTGCCTGCACCCGCATGCCCGACTAGCATCACCACCCTGGATGGTTCCGACCTAGAATATGTGGACATCTATAATACCTAGGTGTCTGGCTAGACTGCAAACTCTCCTTCCAGACTCATATCAAACTTCTCCAATCGAAAATCAAATCAAGAGTCGGCTTTCTATTCCGCAACAAAGCCTCCTTCACTCACGCCGCCAAGCTTACCCTAGTAAAACTGACTATCCTACCGATCCTCGACTTCGGCGATGTCATCTACAAAATGGCTTCCAACACTCTACTCAGCAAACTGGATGCAGTCTATCACAGTGCCATCCGTTTTGTCACTAAAGCACCTTATACCACCCACCACTGCGACTTGTATGCTCTAGTCGGCTGGCCCTCGCTACATATTCGTTGCCAGACCCACTGGCTCCAGGTCATCTACAAGTCCATGCTAGGTAAAGCTCCGCCTTATCTCAGCTCACTGGTCACGATGGCAACACCCATCCGTAGCACGCGCTCCAGCAGGTGTATCTCACTGATCATCCCTAAAGCAAACACCTCATTTGGCCGCCTTTCGTTCCAGTACTCTGCTGCCTGTGACTGGAATGAATTGCAAAAATCGCTGAAGTTGGAGACTTTTATCTCCCTCACCAACTTCAAACATCAGCTATCTGAGCAGCTAACCGATCGCTGCAGCTGTACATAGTCTATTGGTAATAGCCCACCCATTTTCACCTACCTCATCCCCATACTGTTTTTATTTATTTACTTTTCTGCTCTTTTTCACACCAATATCTCTACCTGTACATGACCATCTGATCATTTATCACTCCAGTGTTAATCTGCAAAATTGTTATTATTCGCCTACCTCCTCATGCCTTTTGCACACATTGTATATAGACTCCCCCTTTGTTTTCTACTGTGTTATTGACTTGTAAATTGTTTACTCCATGTGTAACTCTGTGTTGTCTGCTCACACTGCTATGCTTTATCTTGGCCAGGTCGCAGTTGCAAATGAGAACTTGTTCTCAACTAGCCTACCTGGTTAAATAAAGGTGAAATAAAAAATAAAAAACTATGATTTAAAAAAGCATAATCCTTTGTCTCTCCATTAACTAACATTCCTATCAACTGTACATGTTTTTTGCATGATTCGTTATGACGTTATAATCCCTTACATTTGCTTCCATCCAAGTATTTCTGTCCGCCATCTTTGCTCCATTTCAGGTCTGTGTAGGGGTACCCCTCTCTCCTAGTATTTCTGTCCGCCATCTTTGCTGAAGAAAGTCCAACAGTCACTTGTGCAGCAGCAGCAGCCTCCCCCGGTCCTAGTGCCGAATCGATATGAAGTTTAAGATGCGATGGAACGGTTGACGAAAAAAATAAATCACAGAAAAAATATATGGACTGATATTGATTTATTTAGGGGGGGGGGTAATTAATATTTTAGGACTGGCGTCGTCTCTGATTCCTACCCTTTAACTTTTTGTCTGAAAATTAAATAAACATTTTACTCAACTGCGTTACCCACTCCAGTCAGCAGATGGCGGTCTGGGAATTTATGGTTATGCTGTTGGTGTGACGTAAGATCTAGTGGACGGAACGCTTCTTTCATCAGCAGCAACAGCTCGTCAGATACCTCGGTAGCTTGCTAGACAAATTAGCCGAACCAATATAGCTCTTTAGACGCTTTCGTGTATATTAGCCACTGTGTTTTAAACCCATTTCTGTCGTCTACTTAGTTATCCGATTTAATTTAATATTTACGGTGTTGTTATTAGTCAGCAAGCGGGCTGGTTAAGTTAGCATTAGCATAGCTAACATCCCCGACCATGCGGTCACCAAGCTACTCTCCTTCTAATGAAGAGAAGGATATCACAGTAAAACAAGAGGTAGAGAGTGGGGCCGTTACTGTGAAAGAAGAGGAGGACGATATCACAGTAAAACAAGAAGTAGAGAGTGGGGCCTTTGCTGTGAAAGAAGAGGAGGACGCGTTCAGAGTGAAAGAGGAGGATGGTGTTACTGTGAAAGGAGAGCATGTAGTTTATGGCGTGAAAGAGGAGGGGGAGGAGATGACTGTTACATCGAAAAAGGAGGAAGAGGAGGAACCTGGATATCTGGTTCCGGTTTCCCAAACGCATCTTAAGGCGTCCAATGGTTCTAACGATGAACTCAACCGTAAGATGGTTTTTAGAAACCGTTCCCTGATTAACACTAGTAAGTACTGTCTTAACAACAGAGGCACAAACTCTGCAGTTGAACTGATGTTTGGTGTTAAGGTGGAAATCTGCAATCGCTACATCCATATTGTGACTTTTAAATTATTTATTTACAGCCATTGATTCTTGAAGAATATGAGCTAATAACTAATAACTCATGAGCTGAGTTCAACTGTTGTACCCCATCAGAACCCCAAATCATATTTTTTTACTATAATGTTTAGAAACAATGTAAATCAACACTGTATAGCAGTTAAGACAGATTTGTACCATGTCAGCTCGGGGATGTGAACTTGCAACCGGTTACTAGTCCAACGCTCTAACCACTAGGCTACCCTGCTGCCTCAACATGGTTAAAACTATAATGTTGATATCATGGATGGTCAGTCCTTGCATCCATAGGTCTGTCTAGTTACATTTATCCAAACCCATAATTTTATTACCAAAATAGTGGTGGAATGAGAGATTTGTTATTGTTTGAACTGCAGATTGCTGGGTTGTGTGGGGTTTTTAAACAGCAACAAAATGGCTGCCCAGAGACTTGGTTAACAGCTGAGGGATGGGGGAAGGAGAAGTGTAACCACTCTCAAATTCATAGAGAACGATATTGTAGAAACCTTAACCCAACACCTAGCGACCTCGTCAAGAAGTTCAGACATCTTGGCGTAACAGTTATATGGTGTTGACTTCACAGTCGCTGGACCCAGGTTTGAGTTCAGCTCAGGGCCTCCCCCTGAATTCACTACACTATGAATACACTTTAACTATGAATCACTTTAACCTATAACCAGGGTCACTTTCTGTTCAGTGAGAGTGTTGAAGGCGTTTTCTCTCCAGATCTGGCCTGGTTGTCAAAGTGTCAAGCTTTTATTAAGTCACTCTGTTTTTTGTCTTATACACATTATTACAATTCAATGGTTCTACAGTTTCCTAATACATCAATAATGCTCAATCAATCCTTAATGCTTTAAGCTATGCCAGATAATATTGCAAAACTGTAAATGTGTTAACACTTCTAACGATATTGACTAAATAGCAAAAATAGTTCAATTACCTTAAATGCTCAGCCCCTTGGTCACTTTCCTGTAATTGGTATTCACAGCACTAACGCTAGAT
The DNA here is from genome assembly GCF_002021735.2 of Oncorhynchus kisutch. Lineage (NCBI taxonomy): Eukaryota > Metazoa > Chordata > Actinopteri > Salmoniformes > Salmonidae > Oncorhynchus > Oncorhynchus kisutch. The sequence continues at coordinate 19,447 of NW_022263180.1, forward strand.
TCCGAATTACAATATCTTAATACACTTCCAACTCTGTGTATGGACTCAATATATTGTAACCGGTACTTGGCTGTGTCCTTGTATTGCTAATCACATCTGTACCTGATGTCTCACTGTGTGACTGCCGCTTTGTCTGTGATCAAGAGGTGTCTAGACCCCTGTGTTTCGGAGACTCAGTTTCGGGTTCACAAAGTTCAACCAAGTAGCTTCAGATATTGATCCAATAAGTACTTAGGCAAAATTATCCGGTTCTCAAATATTGTTCTAGTCTAACAAAAAGCATATATCCTACTACTATTCACTTCTAACTCTATGCATAGACTCAATATATTGTAACTGGTACTTGGCTGTTTCCTTGTATTGCTAATCACATCTGTACTTGATGTCTCACTGTTTGACTGCCGCTTTGTCTGTGATCAAGAGGTGTCAAGACCCCTGTGTTTCAAATATTGTTCTAGTCTAACAAAAAGCGTATAGTGCAATATTACATTTACCTATGATGATTCTCCATATGAAGTCTGTCTCATATGTCAGTGAGGATCATGCCTCTCTTATGATCTCTGTTCTCTTTATATACCTTTTTACAGGGGAAGTTCGCAAGTTTCTAAACCACACTTTCACACTGACACTGCCCTGCTGCTTACACTGAGTGCTTACTCGGGGACTGTAGATTGCTTACACTGAGTGCTTACTCGGGGACTGTAGATTGCTTACACTGGGACAGTAGATTGCTTATTATGTCATCTTAGACCTGTGTCTAAATGGAAGCTTCTTCTTCTAAATCTAGGTCATGCACTACTAACTCCCATTCTGCTGCTTCCGTGTTACTGTTGGCTGATTCTACTTAATGATACCGGCTGGTTGTTTCTACCACTTGAGGCGGCGTAGGTGGCATGTCAAGCATCAGCTGGGAGAAGTCTATGATAGGTATCTCCTCTGCTTCCCCCTGTTGTCCAGTTTCTGCAGGTGTGGTCCATGGTTCCATGAGGTCCCGTGAATGCCCTGTGTTGCTGTCCCCATTGCTTGATGGAGTGGGCAGATTCTTTTCATCTCTTGTCACACCAGATATACGACATCCATAACTAGTGGTTTCCTCATTAGCATGGAGGAGTTGTGGGCCTTTAATCATCTGTCTGACTTTGTTGTTCACACAGGAGAGAGACGTGACTATTGTGGATCCTCTGGGGATCCTCAACAACCTCATGATGCTGAGGAGACAGAGAAGAGTCTCTCAAGATCAGAACACCTCAATAAACACCCGCAGAGACCCACAGGGAAGAGAACTCACTGCTGCTCTGACTGTGGGAAGAGATTCACATCATCAGGCATTCAAATTCATCAGAGAACACACACAGGAGAGAAACCTTATAGCTGTGATCAATGTGGGAAGAGATTTACTTCATCTGGAGATCTGACTCAACACCAGAGAACACACACAGGAGAGAAACCTCATAGCTGTGATCATTGTGGGAAGAGATTTACTTCATCTGGAGATCTGACAGTGCACAAGAGAACACACACAGGAGAGAAACCTTATAGCTGTGATCAATGTGGGAAGAGTTTTACTTCATCTGGCAGTCTGACTCTACACCAGAGAACACACACAGGAGTGAAACCTTATAGCTGTGGTCAATGTGGGAGGAGTTTTAGTCGATCTGGAGTTCTGACAGTGCACAAGAGAATACACACAGGAGAGAAACCGTATAGCTGTGGTCAATGTGGGAGGAGTTTTAGTCGATCTGGAGATCTGACAGTGCACAAGAGAACACACACAGGAGAGAAACCTTATAGCTGTGGTCAATGTGGGAAGAGTTTTACTTCATCTGGCAGTCTGACTATACACCAGAGAACACACAGGATTGAAATCTCATAGCTGTGACCAGAGATAATCTGATAAAAGATCTCTGATCAAATATTAGAAAATACATACATGAAGTAGTTGTTTCATGATTTCAATGAATTAATGTCACAATGTAGAATTTTTTAACATTGTAGTAGGAGTATTGTAATGATTTCACAATGTAGAAGCCTAAACGTGTGCCCACTTATGAATTGATATCAACATGTTATGGATATTAGCCTAATGGGGAAAAATCCAGGCTCTGAAATGGAAGAGTACTATTTATGTGATTTAACAAAAATTGACAAACAAAAAAAAGAGTTCGGATAAAATCAAATTTATTTATAAAGCCCTTCTTATATCAGCTGATATCTCAAAGTGCTGTACAGAAACCCAGCCTAAAACCCCAAACAGCAAGCAATGCAGGTGTAGAAGCACGGTGGGTAGGAAAAACTCCCTAGAAAAGCCAAAACCTAGGAAGAAACCTAGAGAAGAACCAGGCTATGAGGGGTGGCCAGCCCTTTTCTGGCTGTGCCGGGTGGAGATTATAACAACATGGCCAAGATATTCATAAATGACCAGCATGGTCAAATAATAATAATCACAGTAGTTGTCGAGGGTGCAACAGATCAACACCTCAGGAGTAAATGTCAGTTGGCTTTTCATAGCCGATCATTAAGAGTATCTCTTCCGTTCCTGCTGTCTCTAGAGAGTTGAAAACAGCAGGTTTGGGACAGGTAGCACATCCGGTGAACAGGTCAGGGTTCCATAGCCGCAGGCAGAACAGTTGAAACTGGAGCAGCAACACGGCCAGGTGGACTGGGGACAGCAAGGAGTCATCGTGCCAGGTAGTCCTGAGGCCTGGTCCTAGGGTTCAGGTCCTCCGAGAGTGAGAAAGAAAGAATTAGAGAGAGCATACTTAAATTCACACCGGACACCGGATAAGACAGGAGATGTACTCCAGATATATCAAACTGACCCTAGCCCCCTGACACATAAACTACTGCAGCATAAATACTGGAGGCTGAGACAGGAGGGGTCAGGAGACACTGGCCCCATCCGATGATACCCCCAGACAGGGCCAAACAGGAAGGATATAACCCCACCCACTTTGCCAAAGCACCGCACCCACACCGCTAGAGGGATATCTTCAACCACCAACGTACCATCCTGAGACAAGGCCGAGTAAAGCCCACAAAGATCTCCGCCACGGCACAACCCAAGGGGGAGCGCCAACCCAGACAGGAAGATCCCGTCAGTGACTCAACCCACTCAAGTGATGCACCCCTCCTAGGGACGGCATGAAAGAGCACCATTTTTTTGACATTGTTGCCCTGTTTTTAGAATATCAGGGTTAATTCTCACATGTGCCAAACCAAATGTTCTAGAGCATGATATTGGGGACTGGGCCCCGATCCAACAACATGCCTATTGAGTGAACCCTGAAAAGAGAGAGAGGCTCCGCAGTGAGGTGGAAAGTTATTACGGATATCGCAGGAGTTTCCTCTTGAAATCAGACTTGTCCGTGGTAAGGAAAACTTGGTTGCTGATTATCTCTGGGGTAAAAAAAGATTTGTGTTTTGCGTTGAGCCAGTGTGTTTATTTGGAGTTTTATCTCTTATTCTTTTCCGTATTGAAACTGCACTGTTGGTTAGGGGCTCATAAGGAAGCATTTCACTGTTGTATTCGGTGCATGTGACTAATACAATTTGATCTGAGTTTTGTTTGGGCTCGTTCCAAGAGGACGAGAGTTCTAGAAGCTAGTGAGTTGTAGGATTCTATAGAAAGAAAAAGGAGAAAAAAATAACATGATTGTTTATTATTATTTAGGAATAGGTGTTTTTTCTTGTTTTTAATTGTTGACAGCCAGTAGACACCATGTTTATATTGGTGAAGGTGAAGCATTGTAGTTGATTATAATGTGAAATGGAAGTTGTTTTCTGTTGGTGGTGAGCAAACGTGTCCAACAAAAATATATAGGATATGTTTGTTGTCTTAAGGGGGAAGGTGATACAGGCTTTGGTTTTTCCATCTATGTTTTGAGGTTGGACTTTAGCACATCTATCTCGTTAGCACGTAGGACGCACTGATTGGTGTCACCTCGTTAGTCAATCGTTAATCAATTGGGGGGGGGGGGGAATCAGTGCTCCAGTTGTCTTGATAGATGTGACAAATCAACACCTTTAGTTGCACTACCGTTTTGGTTTGCTTCCTGTTTTTAAGTTTGTTGTGGGTTTTTCTTTTGTTTGCCATAAATTTGCTACATAAAGAGTACTGTTTTTACAGCAGATACTTATAATTCTCAGCAGACAGTATCTGCTGTAAAAACAGTACTCTTTATGTAGAGACCAGGGTCTGGCCTTGGGGTCATCTCTCCCTGGCACCATAGAGAACAGAAACATTAACTCATGCTCTGGAATGCGGTCTCTTTAGGTTTTATCACACAAAAGACATTGGAAATCTCCTGTCAGTGTTTTCTCCCAGAGGCCCATCCTCAGTAGAACACACAGACAATAGTTATATATATAACTACTAGTTTTTTTTTAAGTTAGTTTTTAGAAAATCCTCGTAGGCTCTGAGTGTGTATTCCTATGTGGGGGGGGGGCACCTTGGAGGCGTAAACAGGGCCGAGTCAGGAGGCTCTGAGTGTAAATGTATGAGTTGCATTATCCTAGGAACTAACCATGAGATAGAAATTATGTTTGGATAGTAACATATAGAAATATACTTAAATCAGATGATTGAAATTTGGATAATAAGCGGGATGATATTTTAGAAAGCAGCAGAAGATCTATAGTTCCTGGGAGGCTGTGGTCTCTGGGAGGTTTAGAGAACTGTTGAGGATCCCATGATCATTGTCTGGGAAACAAAAGTTTATTTTTGGTTCCGCTGGGAGTTTGGAGAGCTGCTTCTTAGCTATGGAGAGTCCTTGAAAAAGCAAATGGAATGGTTGTCGCGAGTAGCTGAGAATTTCTTACGTATTCTGTGAATATGAAAATCTGATGAATTGTATGTGTGTATATTGATTACTAGAGATTTGATAAAGTAAAACTGGGAATATAATTAGATACAATTTAAACAACCCATATGTAGATGAACGTAGGTTTTGCGTTGGTATCTTTAATGGATAATTTGATAAAGATGAGGTTTAAGCATTATTAAACAGTCTACAAAGTCTGGGCAGTTGTCTCAGAAACTGATGGGAGTGTGTCCATTTTAGGATAAGATATCCTAACAATGAAACTATAAAACGCTTACTGGATTTTCTCCGTCCGGGTACTACATTTGAAATAAAACTGCCCTTAAGACCTGTGGGGGTCTTACCAGTATGAGAAGAGTTGTTAGATTTATTGAATAAACCTTTTTCCATCAAGTTAGAGTGAACCAAAGTGTCTGACTAACCGTTGCTGTTGAAGGAGCGTCCCGTCCACTAGATTAAACGTCACAGTGGCAGAATCACCTGAAAGACGAACATCGCCATCTGCTGACTGGAGTTGGTATCGCAGTTGAGAAAATACTTTCAGACAAAAAGCTGAAGTTATTTGAAGAACCCCTTATCATGATTCCATAATGAACCTTTGGGGTTCATTTTTTAACTCCCTGTCCTCCCTCCAAAAAAAACAACATACATTAAAAATGAATCATAGTTAATCAATCATAAACTAACAACATTGTAGACTTGATGCTAAATACAGACTTTTCAGCTTTAGTGTGTATATCATATTCACTTAGTTATGTTAGGAAGTTCTCCACATCTTTATGACCGGCCCTGGTAACTTCACCCAACTTCTCTTATCCCCAGAACACAGTAACTTAACAACATAAGTGTTTTTCTGACATTTTGGGGAAATTTAAGGGAAAATAAAAAATACAGCCGAAGCAGAGCCCCAAGTCCCATGGAGACGTCCTCGAGGGCGTGGATGTTCTCCCCATCAAAGGCCAGCGGGATTTCACTCTTGTGGTGAAATGGATTGCCGCCGATGTGCAGTAAAGGAGTGAAGAGCGGTGAAATCTGTGTCAACAAAAGTAAGAAAAGATTAATACACATACAATTAACAAAGACCATAACAAATGTTCAGCTGTGGTTTTATATAAGCATGCACACCTATGTTTATGAAGAAACAGATGATTGGTGCGTTTGTATACCTTGTCACGAACATAAAGGCCACTCGGGTCCTCATTGAAGAGGTTGGGCAAGAGCAGAATCGCTGCTGTGGTCTCCAGTCCTAGTAAAGCATTGATCTTACTACACTTGCCAGTTTTATTACAAAATACATTAGAGAAAGGGAAGGAATAAGAGCAAATACCTCTTCTGTATTTTCCTTCAGGGACTGTCAAAATAGCAGGATGATGTCCTCACCCCTGCCTCGCCTCTCTACCTCTGCTAGTCATTGAATTCTCTTTTTGTCTATATCCATTCCATGGACTTGAATAATTTCTGAGAAGATCTGAAAAGATAATTAAGATCATTAACGCGGACATGTAACGTTTCCAAAATGGGATAGTATTGTCCATGTAACGTTTCCAAAATGGGATAGTATTGTCCATGTAACGTTATGCCCCCTTGTGAGTTAATAGTGTTGCTGGCTGTAGCAGGCTATATAAAGAGAAAGACCTCCATTGACGATTCAGTTCGTTGTACATCTCGTCTGGACAGGTCACCGTCCTTACTTAGTTAGTTAACGTTTGCTAGTTCATTATCACAAAACTGAGAACTGCTCTAGATTGGAAACTTACGTTAATGAGTGTAAAGCCATGTTGGCTTTATGGAAACGATATACAATATATGGGAACAAATATAGTTGAGGGAAATAATCCAAACCTTGTTGTGTCTAGTTAGGACACAACGTTATCTAGCTAGATAACGGTACTGTACTGTAGCTCATACAACGCCGACGGTCAAACCCGGCTTTCTAATATTTACGGTAATTAACTATAGTAACGTTACGGAAGATATTCACAGAAAACCATCATTGTCTTCGTTATTCATTATTAGTATGTTATATTATTGTAATTATTATTTCTAGACATATTCAGAGGCAAACATCAACCCAACTTAACCTTTTTAACTTGTTGTCGCATCCAAACTTGTCACCATTGTTTTCAGTTGTAATTGCGAAGTTCCCGGAAAAAGTCCAGCAACAACGGAGGTTCCTCGATGAACCCACCTTCTAACAAGTTCTTTGAAGAACCTTTTGGGGCTGTTTTTCATTGACCAAGAACCCTACGGTTCTTAGGGGGTCTGAGAACAACTCCAGTTGAACCCTTCATTTTTAGAGTTGTAGTCGGCTCTATTCACTCTCAGATTCAAAACATGATGATTAGCATCAATGATCAAGTCAGCTGCTGCTGCTCCAATACAGTATGAGGTGAGACGGTGAACTGATGTTGAACCGGGCAGTCAGCTGCTGTTGCTCCAATACATCATGAGGTGAACTGATGTTGAACTGGACAGTCAGCTGCTGCTGTATACAGGGTACCAGTACAGAGTCAATGTGGAGGCTATATACAGAGGGTATCGGTACAGAGTCAATGTGGAGACTATATACAGAGGGTATCGGTACAGAGTCAATGTGGAGACTATATACAGAGGGTATCGGTACAGAGTCAATGTGGAGGCTATATACAGGGTATCGGTACAGAGTCAATGTGGAGGCTATATACAGGGTATCGGTACAGAGTCAATGTGGAGGCTATATACAGGGGGTACCAGTACAGAGTCAATGTGGAGGCTATATACAGGGGGTATCGGTACAGAGTCAATGTGGAGGCTATATACAGGGGGTACCAGTACAGAGTCAATGTGGAGACTATATACAGGGGGTACCGGTACAGAGTCAATGTACCGGTTAGTCGAGACAATTGAGGTAATATGTACATGTAGGTAGAGTTATTAAAGTGACAATGCGTAGATGATAACAGAGTGTGTGTGGGGGGGCCCTTCCTCTGCTGACACCGCCTGGTATAGAGGTCCTGGATGGCAGGAAGCTTGGCCCCAGTGATGTACTGGGCTGTACGCACTACCCTCTGTAGTGCCTTGTGGTTGGAGGCCAAGCTGTTGCTATACCAGAAAGTGATGCAACCATGCTCTCGATGGTGCAGCTGTAAAACCTTTTGAGGATCTGAGGTCCCATGCTAAATCTTTTCAGTCTCCTGAGGGGGAATAGGTTTTGTCGTCTTCACGATTGTCTTGGTGTGCTTGGACCGTGATAGTTTGTTAGTGATGTGGACACCAGGGAATTTGAAGCTCTCAACCTGCTCCACTACAGCTCTGTCGATGAGAATGGGGGTGTGCTCTGTCTTCCTTCCCCTGTAGTCCACAATCGTCTTCTTTGTCTTGGTCACGTTGAGGGAGAGGTTGTTGTCCTGGCATCACACAGCCAGGTCTCTGACCTCCTCCATGTAGGCTGTCTCCTCGTGGTTGGTGATCAGGCCACTGTTGTGGCATCGGAAAACTTAAGGATGGTGTTGGAGTCATTTCTGGCCGTGCAGTCATGAGTGAACAGGAAGTACAGGAGGGGGCTGAGCATGCACTCCTGAGGGGCCACTGTGTTGAGGATCAGCATGGCATACCCATGAGCTGGGGCATACCCAGAAAAATACTTTGTGTGGAGGTGAATAAACTATCAAAATAAAGAAAGTCGCGCACTCCATGTATAATCTCCCAGCAATTTAATGGGTATTTACCAACGCAACCCTAACCTTAACCCCTACCGTAACCATTTTACATGTCAAAATCCCATCCTGTTAGATCTGAACCAAATGGAGCGATCGGATGACAGAAATCACATTTATGTGCCAGGTGTAACTGAGGCCGTAGATGCTCCATATCCATTCATTTGAGTGTTCGATATAATATGGCTAAATATATTATATGTTTATTTCTGTGTTGCAGGGGCAGTCAAGAAATGGAACGGTAAGGCTGCAGAGCTGTGGGAGACCACCTCAAGCCCCTGGTAGAGCCGGGGGTGGTGTTTACCACTCCACCACGCTGGACAAGTGGGATTGATCCATTTGTTAGTTTCAGTTTTCAGTAGTTGAATCCTTTAACATATTGTTGATTTCAACATTTTTCATCTTCAACAAATGACCTGGGATTGGTTGGCTAATATCCATATCACGCTGAAATCAATTGAATAGGGCAAACGTTTAAGGTTTTACATTGTGAAATTCCTTAAAATAGTCCTACTACAATGTTAAAAACATTCTGTATCGTGACATTTTTTCATTGATATCATGAAACAACTCCATGTATTTTCTGATGTTTAATCAGAGATGTTTTATCAGAGTATCTCTTCCCACATTGATCACAGCTATGAGGTTTCTCTCCTGTGTGTGTTCTCTGGTGTGATATCAAGGAGTTTAGCTGAGTAAAACTCTTCCCACATTGATTACAGCTATAAGGTTTCTCTCCCGTGTGTATTCTCTGGTGTGATTTCAGGGTTTGTAGGCGAATAAAACTCTTCCCACAGTGATCACAGCTATAAGATTTCTCTCCTGTGTGTGTTCTCTGGTGTGATATCAAGCAGTTTAGCTGAGTAAAACTCTTCCCACATTGATTGCAGCTATAAGGTTTCTCTCCCGTGTGTATTCTCTGGTGTGATTTCAGGGTTTGTAGGCGAATAAAACTCTTCCCACAGTGATCACAGCTATAGGATTTCTCTCCTGTGTGTGTTCTCTGGTGTATAGTTAGATAGCTAAATGTAGTAAAACTCTTCCCACATTGATCACAGCTATAAGGTTTCTCTCCAGTGTGTATTCTCTGGTGTAGAGTCAGACGGCCAGAAGTTGTAAAACTCTTCCCACATTGACCACAGATATAAGGTATCTCTCATGTGTGTGTTCTCTGATGAATGTTAATGCCTGATGAGGTGAATCTCTTCCCACAGTCAGAGCAGCAGTGAGTTCTCTTCCCTGTGGATCTCTGCAGGTGTTTCTTGAGGGGTTCTGATCTGGAGAGTCTCTTCTCTGCCTCTTCAGCATCACAAGGTTGTTGAGGCTCCCCAGAGGATCCAAGATAGTTAAGTATCTCTCCTGTGTGAACAACAAAGTCAGACAGATGATTAAAGGCCCACAACAGCAGAAGTCCACTGTAAAAGGTGATGCCAACAGCGTAGCCATGATGTTGTACAACAATTGACGTCTGTAATGAATGTTAAAATTATTTGACAATTGTCTTAAAATGAGCAAGAATCGTCATATTTTGTCTAATTATGACCTCATGGATGAATTCTAGAATATACTATATAGCCTAGAAACCTGGTAAAACTATCATTATGGCACCATGGATGAATTCTAGAATATACTATAAAGACTCAATCTGTTTAAAACGATCATTTGACCTCATGGATGGCCAGTCTTTGTACTGTTACGCCAAGATGTCTGAACTTCTTGACGAGGTCGCTAGGTGTTGGGTTAAGGTTTCTACAATATCGTTCTCTATGAATTTGAGAGTGGTTACACTTTTCCTTCCCCCATCCCTCAGCTGTTAACCAAGTCTCTGGGCAGTCATTTTGTTGCTGTTTAAGAAACTCACACAACCCAGCAATCTGCAGTTCAAACAATAACAAATCTGTCATTCCACCACTGTTTTGGTAATACAATGATTATGGGGTTGGAGAAATGTAACTACAGACAGACCTATGGATGCAAGGACTGACCATCCATGATATCAACATTATAGTTTTAACCATGTTGAGGCAGCAGGGTAGCCTAGTGGTTAGAGCGTTGGACTAGTAACTGGTTGCAAGTTCACATCCCCGAGCTGACATGGTACAAATCTGTCTTAACTGCTATACAGTGTTGATTTACATTGTTTCTAAACATTATAGTAAAAAAATATTATTTGGGGTTCTGATGGGGTACAACAGTTGAACTCAGCTCATGAGGCATGTGTTATATTCTTCAAGAATCAATGCCTATGAATAAATAAAGAATTTATAAGTCACAATATGGATGTAGCAATTGCAGATTTCCACTTTAACACCAAACATCAGTCCAACAACAGCAGAGTTTGTGCCTCTATTTTTAAAACAGTACTTACTAGTGTTAATCAGGGAACGGATTATCAAAACCATCTTATGGCTAAATTCATCGTTAGAACCATTGGATGCCTTAAGATGCGTTTGGGAAACCGGGCCCTTTTTCGATGTAACAGTCATCTCCACCCCCTCCTCTTTCACGCCATAAACTATATCTTCCTCTCCTTTTACTGTAACATCCTCCTCCTCTTTCACTCTGAACGCGTCTTCCTCTTCTTTCACAGTAACGGCCTCACCCTCTACTTCTTGTTTTACTGTGATATCCTCCTCCTCTTTCACTCTGAACACGTCTTCCTTTTCTTTCACAGTAACGGCCTCACCCTCTACTTCTTGTTTTACTGTGATATCTTCCTCTTTAGAAGGAGAGTACCTTAGTGACCGCATGGTCGGGGATGTTAGCTAGCTAGGCTAATGCTAACTTAACCAGCCCTCAGCTGAATAATAACAACACCGTAAATATGAAATTAAATCGGATAACTAAGTAGACGACAGAAGTGGGTTTAAAACACAGTGGCTAATATACACGAAAGCGTCTAAAGAGCTTTATTGGTTCGTCTATTTTGTCTAGCAAGCTACCCAGGTGGCTGACGAACCACTAGATTATACGTCACACCAGCAGCATCGCCTTAAATTCCCAGACCGTCATCTGCTGACTGGAGTGGGTAACGCAGTTGAGTAAAATGTTTATTTTGTTTTCAGACAACAAGTTAAAGTGTAGGACTCCTGAGTTTTTACTCACCAGTAACAACACAGTGTGGTTAAAGACTTAGTAACTTAGTTGTATTGAAGATCTGGTTCTCTATAATTTTTCACAACACAGATCAACTCGTTGTTAGCTGGCATCACTACCTACCTTCGATGACTGAAAGCAAAGAAATCTCCTATTCCATCGCTATGGCAGCGAACATTCCGCCACCAAATCCCATGGTTCTCACAGGGGACTGGAATACTTCAGGGATGAATTCGAGGATAATAAGCTGGCGAGTGGGGAAAAATACATGTGACACAAATTACCTTCATAATATCAAAGAACAAATGCATGTGCCTGAGGGGAAATTAACTTTCATACAGCCAAAAGGGGTGAGAAATTACACCAATATCAGTGGACAATTTGTACTAATGTAAATAAACATGGATGATGGAACATATTCCCTTTTGCTTACGTGATGAACCATTAAGGGGACATAAATATTTACCATCTGTGACCTCTCACCTCTCTGGCTGTAGAAGTGTTCATCCTAACCAGTCCCTCAACAGCTCTCTGACTGAGCTCCACCCTCACTGGGTCTTCAGAGGAGAGGAAGGCTGAGGAGGGATGGAAGGATGAATGGATCAGTCAGTCAATAAAGTGTAGAGCTGCTGTCTGAAAAAATCACTATTTTAGTAGTTCATTAAAATAAATAAGGCTTTATGACTGCTGAATACCAACTATTAATCACTTAGATCATGTATTTTCAGGTAGAGATACATCCTTGGGACGTCCCTAGCCCATTGAAGTTGACATTTAAAATGGTTAAGGTTAGGGGTTAAGGTTAGGGTTGAGGGTAGGGATACTTGAGTAAAGAAAACATTTAAAATGTCATTTTAATTTTGTAAATTTAAAACAAAAACACAACTGTTTGTACTCATAGGTAACCAGATCAAGTCTTTAACCACACTGTGTTGTTACACTGGTGAGTAAAAACTGTTGTTGTACTGGTGAGTAAAAACTCATGCTTCCTACCCTTTAACTTTTTGTCTGATAATAAAAAATCTACATTTTACTCAACTGCGTCCAGGCAGCAGATGGACTAGATGCCTTGTAGGCCGCCCGTTGTGACTCAGCAGAGCAAGTTTGTATGAACCTCAGGAGGCTGTAGGAATTTGGCTTGTCACCAAAAGCACTCACAAACTTCTACAGATGCACAATCGAGAGCATCCTGTCGGGCTGTATCACCGCTTGGTACGCCAACTGCTCCGCCCACAACCGTAAGGCTCTCCAGAGGGTAGTGAAGTCTGCACAACGCATCACCGGGGGCAAACTACCTGCCCTCCAGGACACCTACACCACCCGATGTCACAGGAAGGCCATAAAGATCATCAAGGACAACAACCACCCGAGACACTGCCTGTTCACCCCGCTATCATCCAGAAGGCGAGGTCAGTACAGGTGCATCAAAGCTGGGACCGAGAGACTGAAAAACAGCTTCTATCTCAAAGCCATCAGACTGTTAAACAGCCACCACTAACATTGAGTGGCTGCTGCCAACACACTGACTCAACTCCAGCCACTTTAATAATGGGAATTGATGGGAAATGTAAAATATACCACTAGCCACTTTAAACAATGCTACCTAATATAATGTTTACATACCCTACATTATTCATCTCATATGTATATGTATATACTGTACTCTATATCATCTACTGCATCTTTATGTAATACATGTATCACTAGCCACTTTAACTATGCCACTTTGTTTACATACTCATCTCATATGTATATACTGCGCTCAATACCATCTACTGTATCTTGCCTATGCCGCTCTGTACCATCACTCATTCATATATCTTTATGTACATATTCTTTATACCCTTACACTTGTGTCTATAAGGTAGTAGTTTTGGAATTGTTAGCTAGATTACTTGTTGGTTATTACTGCATTGTCGGAACTAGAAGCACAAGCATTTCGCTACACTCGCATTAACATCTGCTAACCATGTGTATGTGACAAATAAAATTTGATTTGATTTTGATTGTTGGATTGTGTTGTGCAGTAAGCAGGTTCAGGTTTAACTGTGGCTCCTTCCACCTTCAAATAATAGGCAAGGGGGCCAACCATGGAGAATAGTAAGACACTTCATTATTTCTATAACTATAATGTATTGTTTGTCCTTGTGGGTCCGTTCATGTTTTTCAGCATAAAGTACTCTGCAGCCACTTAGTGTGGTGTGGACACCAGGTGAAGACAAACACACAGATTCCTGTTGAACACAGGGTCAGTTTTAACTACCTTATTTTCTCAATAACAGTCTTTCTCCTTCACTTCATCCCTCTCTCCTCTTCTCCCTAAATCCTATAGGTTATATCAGCTGTTTAGGTGAACCCCTCCTGCATCTGAACTGGCTACATAGAGGACACAGCATGATCAGAGTTGAGAGGTCACTTGGTCAGGACAACAGGAAGTATTATTAAAGAGATGCTTTACAATGAAATACAGATAGATGCAGTAGTCCCAGAGTTAATGATCCCAGGTCAGTTTATATTATACAGGAAGTATTATTAAAGAGATGCTTTACATTGAAATACAGATAGATGCAGTAGTCCCAGAGTTAATGATCCCAGGTCAGTTTTGCATTTCACCTCCTTGATGATTAACAATGTTAGATTAAAAAATAAATACACAAGGCTCAAACATTCTCACTCTCTCCATCTGTCTCTGGTCTGCAGGTATGTTTTGATGTGAGAGGATGCCAACCCCTAGTCCCATCATTGCCACCTCACCTGCTTTTAAGATAACAGTGTCTCTAGTCGGCACAATGGTTATGTAATTGTAATGAACTGAGAGAACATTTATGTAGCACTGTGATTCATTAATCATGTGCTGCCTTCCCTGCTCCTATGTGTTTACCTCTTTCCCTTTCTGACTTTAACACCTCTCTCTCCTCCTCTTTCCCTTTCTGTCTTTAACACCTCTCTCTCCTCCTCCTCTTTCCCTTTCTGTCTTTAACACCTCTCTCTCCACCTCCTCTTTCCCTTTCTGTCTTTAACACCTCTCTCCTCCTCTTTCCCTTTCTGTCTTTAACACCTCTCTCTCCTCCTCCTCTTTCCCTTTCTGTCTTTAACACCTCTCTCTCCTCCTCCTCTTTCCCTTTCTGTCTTTAACACCTCTCTCTCCTCCTCCTCTTTCCCTTTCTGTCTTTAACACCTCTCTCTCCTCCTCCTCCTCCTCTTTCCCTTTCTGTCTTTAACATCTCTCTCTCCTCCTCCTCTTTCCCTTTCTGTCTTTAACACCTCTCTCTCCTCCTCCTCTTTCCCTTTCTGTCTTTAACACCTCTCTCTCCTCCTCCTCTTTCCCTTTCTGTCTTTAACACCTCTCTCTCCACCTCCTCTTTCCCTTTCTGTCTTTAACACCTCTCTCTCCACCTCCTCTTTCCCTTTGTCTTTAACACCTCTCTCTCTCCACCTCCTCTTTCCCTTTCTGTCTTTAACACCTCTCTCCTCCTCTTTCCCTTTCTGTCTTTAACACCTCTCTCTCCTCCTCTTTCCCTTTCTGTCTTTAACACCTCTCTCTCCTCCTCCTCTTTCCCTTTCTGTCTTTAACACCTCTCTCTCCTCCTCCTCTTTCCCTTTCTGTCTTTAACACCTCTCTCTCCACCTCCTCTTTCCCTTTCTGTCTTTAACACCTCATTCTTCCACTGTTTTTATAATACACAACAGATGTGTATTGATGGACAGATTGAACTTCACATTCTCTACTGGTTGAAATGAAGTGTAATGTGATGAAATACTCCACCTATCCTGTGTTTACCAGATCAATGCAGATGAAGGGCATTAGATGTTGAGATGAACCGGTGTCAAGAGTATTTACATGATGCATAGGAAGTGGAGTGTAGTGTTTAAAAAATATATATTTCTGATTATATGAATTAACTAGTTAAATCCTGTTTCTAGTCTATTAGTTACAATGTGTAACCATTAATGTCCCAGGACCAAGATTGGTAAACACTGTTGAAGTGTATAATTGTAATACATACATGCAGACACGGCGTCATTCAAAGACAGGAATTTGATCACCTCAAAGACATTCATACCTAAACTGCACATTAATTTGCCAAGGTAGAGTACATGATCAGTGAATATATTAAATGTACAGGCTACAATGTGGGGATCTCATGCATGGTAATAACTACATGTATATTTGACTTGAATCCTTGGCAAAACATGATATTATATTCTACTCAATCCATAGGCTTCATTAATGTCATTCAGGCTGTTTTGAAGTTGATACAACTGGCTATGATAGCTGAGGTTCATAGCTAGGTTCTGAACTAATATGTATACCAAACATTTTGGTCCATACACAGATCGGCTAGATAGCTAGCTACACATCCATGGGCATACAGGGATTTTAATCATCCACTGCATAATAAGCAAGAACAAGAATAACAAGAACATAGCAATCTACGCGATTTCATCTATCAGCAAGGCAAGCTTACAAAATTGTACATTCAATTTGCAGTAAATTATTCAACTAGCTAGATTCTATACATCCACTGTTTTACAAAATGACAGCCTGGTTTGCTGGCAATCATTGATCCATTTCAGGTCTGTGTAGGGGTACCGCTCTCTCCTCGTATTTCTTTCCACCATCTTTGCTGAAGAAAGTCCAACAGTCACGAGTGCAGCAGCAGCCTCCCCCGGTCCGAGTGCCGAACCGATATTAAGTTTAAGATGCGATGGAACGGTTGACTGATATTGATTTATTTAGTGGGGGCTAATATATATTTTAGTTCTAGCGATGTCCCTGATTCCTACCCTTTAACTTTTTGTCTGATAATAAAATATACATTTTACTCAACTGCGTTACCCACTCCAGTCAGCAGATGGCGGTCTGGGAATTTATGGTGATGCTGTTGGTGTGACGTATAATCTAGTGGACGGAACTCTTCTTTCACCAGCAACAGTAAGTTATCCACCTCGGTAGCTTGCTAGACAAAAAAAGCTGAACCAATAAAGCTCTTCAGACGCTTTCGTGTTTATTAGCCACTGTATTTTAAAGACACTTATTTTGTCTAGTTAGTTATCCGATTTAATTTAATATTTACGGCGTTGTTGTTATTAGTCAGCTAGCAGTCTGGTTAAGTTAGCATTAGCATAGCTAACATCCGCGACCATGCGGTCACTAAGCTACTCTCCTTCTGCTAAAGAAGAGGTGTATATCACAGTAAAACAAGAAGTAGAGGCCGTTACTGTGAAAGAAGAGGAAGACGCGTTCAGAGTGAAAGAGGAGGAGGATGTTACAGTAAAACGAGAGGAGGATGCAGTTTATAGAGTGAAAGAGGAGGAGAGAGAGATGACTGTTACATCGAAAAAGGAGGAAGAAGAGGAACCTGGATATCTGGGCCCGGTTTTCCGAATGCATCTTAAGGCATCCAATGGTTCTAATGATGAATTTAGCCAAAATGTGATTTTGAGAAACCGTAACCTGACTAACACTAGTAAGTACTGTCTTAACAACAGAGGCACAAACTCTGCAGTTGTTGAACTGATGTTTGGTGTTAAAGCAGAAATCTGCAATTGCTACATTCATGTTATGACTTTTAAATAATTTATTTATAGCCATTGATTCTTGAAGAATATAACACATGCTTCATGAGCTTAGTTCAACTGTTGTACCCCATCAGAACCCAGAATAAGCTTGTTTTACTTTAATGTTTAGAAACAATGTAAATAAACACTGTATCGCCTCAAAATGTCAGCTCGGGGATGTGAACTTGCAACTGGTTACTAGTCCAACGCTCTAACCACTAGGCTACCCTGCTGCCTCAACATGGTTAAAACTATAATGTTGATATCATTGATGGTCAGGCCTTGCATCCATAGGTCTGTCTGTAGTTACATTTCTCCAACCCCATAATCATTTAATTACCAAAACAGTGGTGAAATGACAGATTTCTTACTGTTTGAACTGCAGATTGCTGGATTGTGTTTTTTTTTTTTTTAACCACAACAAAATGGCTGCCCAGAGACTTGGTAAACAGCTGAGGGATGGGGGAAGGAGAAGTGTAACCACTCTCAAATTCATAGAGAACGATATTGTAGAAACCATAACCCAACACCGAGCGACCTCGTCAAGAAGTTCAGACATCTTGGCGTAACAGTTATAAGGTGTTGACTTGACAGTCGCTGGACCCAGGTTTGAGTTCAGCTCAGTCCCTCCCCCTGAATTCAATACACTATGAAGACAAGGACTGGCCATCCATGATGTCATAATGATATTTTAACCAGTTTTCTAGGCTATATAGTATATTCTAGAATTAATCCATGATGTCATAATGATAGTTGCTGACTTTTGCCTTATACCTGCAGCAAATGCCTCTACCCCGTCCTCTGGCTAGGCAGAGGACTTTAGGATTTTAGTTTCTGCGGTGTAACAAGGGCCGAACCCTTCTGTTTCTTCGTAATGGCCCTTCGCGTGAGTTGGGTTTGTTCCTTCGTTCACGTTGTCACTCCCTTATTTTCCGGTCTAGTATGAGGCCTTGGATAGATATACTCCTATTTAAATATTCTGAGTGTTATGGATTCCTCCTGTATTTCCTTACCTTCAAGTCTCTTTTACCTCTGTATATATCAATACCTAATAACTTCTTCTATTGGTTATTATGCTCGTCAGCTAGTAGTCACTTGGAAACTAGTATTGGTATATATTATGACACACAATGACAGTTTTTTATTTTACCTTTATTTTACTAGGCAAGTCAGTTAAGAACAAATTCTTATATTCAATGACGGCCTAGGAACAGTGGGTTAACTGCCTGTTCAGGGGCAGAACGACATATTTGTACCTTGTCAGCTCGGGGATTCGAACTTGCAACCTTTCGGTTACTAGTCCAACGCTCTAACCACTAGGCTATCCTGCCGCCCCAAATATTCTTTAGTGCAATCACTTTAACCTATAACCAGGGTCACTTTCTGTTCAGTGAGAGTGTTGAAGGCATTTTCTCTCCAGATCTGGCCTAGTTGTCAAATTTTCAAGCTTTCATTAAGTCACTCTGTTTTTTGTCTTATACACATTATTACAATTCAATGGTTATACAGTTTCCTAATACATCAATAATGCTCAATCAATCCTTAATGCTTTAAGCTATGCCAGATAATATTGCAAAACTTTAAATGCGTTAACACTTCTAACGATATTGACTAAATAGCAAAAATAGTTCAATTGCCTTAAATGCTCAGCCCCTTGGTCACTTTCCTGTAAGTGGTATTCTCACAGCACTAACGCTAGATTCCGAATTCCAATATCTTAATACACTTCCAACTCTGTGTATGGACTCAATATATTGTAACCGGTACTTGGCTGTGTCCTTGTATTGCTAATCACATCTGTACCTGATGTCTCACTGTGTGACTGCCGCTTTGTCTGTGATCAAGAGGTGTCAAGACCCCTCAAATATTGTTCTAGTCTAACAAAAAGCGTATAGTGCAATAGTAAATTTACCTATGATGATTCTCCATATGAAGTCTGTCTCATATGTCAGTGAGGATCATGCCTCTCTTATGATCTCTGTTGTCTTTATATACCTTTTTACAGGGGAAGTTCGCAAGTTTCTGGAGCTGTGGCTAAACCACACTTTCACACTGACACTGCCCTGCTGCTTGCACCGGCCGCTTACTCAGGGACTGTAGATTGCTTACACTGAGTGCTTACTCGGGGACTGTAGATTGCTTACACTGAGTGCTTACTCGGGGACTGTAGATTGCTTACACTGAGTGCTTACTCGGGGACTGTAGATTGCTTACACTGAGTGCTTACTCGGGGGCTGTAGATTGCTTACACTGAGTGCTTACACTGGGACGGTAGATTGCTTATTACGTAATCTTAGACCTGTGTCTAAATGGAAGCTTCTTATTCTAAATCTAGGTCATGCACTACTAACTCCCATTCTGCTGCTTCCGTGTTACTGTTGGCTGATTCTACTTAATGATACCAGCTGGTTGTTTCTACCACTTGAGGCGGCGTAGGTGGCATGTCAAGCGTCAGCTGGGAGAAGTCTATGATAGGTATCTCCTCTGCTTCCCCCTGTTGTCCAGTTGTCCAGGTGTGGTCCATGGTTCCATGAGGTCCCGTGAATGCCCTGTGTTGCTGTCCCCATTGCTTGATGGAGTGGGCAGATTCTTTTCATCTCTTGTCACACCAGATATACGACATCCATAACTAGTGGTTTCGTCATTAGCATGGAGGAGTTTATGCAATCAAATTGCCCTCGTGCCGCAATTTTAGAAAACACAAAGGGGCCTGTATTGTAGACCAAAAGTCTTCTACCACACTGCTTAGAGTTTCAACAACATGAATAACTTATTTCTAGTCTACAATCTTAGATGTTACTACTAATGTGAAAACAAGAGAAAATATGACTTCTTGCTCATTTTAAGACAATTTTAACATTCATTACAGACATCAATTGTTGTACAACATCATGGCTATGCTGTTGGCATCAACCTTTACCCTGGATTATCGCTGTTGTGGGCCTTTAATCATCTGTCTGACTTTGTTGTTCACACAGGAGAGCGACGTGACTATCGTGGATCCTCTGGGGAGCCTCAACAACCTCATGATGCTGAGGAGACAGAGAAGAGTCTCTCCAGATCAGAACACCTCAATAAACACCCACAGAGACCCACAGGGAAGAGAACTCACTGCTGCTCTGACTGTGGGAAGAGATTCACATCATCAGGCATTAAAATTCATCAGAGAACACACACAGGAGAGAAACCTTATAGCTGTTCTCAATGTGGGAAGAGATTTACTTCATCTGGAGTTCTGACAGTGCACAAGAGAATACACACAGGAGAGAAACCTTATAGCTGTGATCAATGTGGGAAGAGATTTACTAAATCTGGAGATCTGACAGTGCACAAGAGAATACACACAGGAGAGAAACCTTATAGCTGTGCTCAATGTGGGAAGAGATGTACTAAATCTGGAAATCTGACAGTGCACAAGAGAATACACACAGGAGAGAAACCTTATAGCTGTGATCAATGTGGGAAGAGATTTACTTCATTTGGCAATCTGACTCAACACCAGAGAACACACACAGGAGAGAAACCTTATAGCTGTGATCAATGTGGGAAGAGATTTACTTCATTTGGCAGCCTGACTCTACACCAGAGAACACACACAGGAGAGAAACCTTATAGCTGTGATCAATGTGGGAAGATATTTGCTACATCTGGCAATCTGACTCAACACCAGAGAACACACACAGGAGAGAAACCTTATAGCTGTGATCAATGTGGGAAGAGCTTTGTTCAAACTTGCCATCTGACTCAACACCAGAGAACACACACAGGAGAGAAATCTTATAGCTGTGGTCAATGTGGGAAGAGGTTTCGTCAATCTGGCGATCTGACTCAACACCAGAGAATACACAGGATTGAAATCTCATAGCTGTGACCAGAGATAATCTGATAAAAGATCTGATCAAATATTAGAAAAAACATACATGTGTGCCCACTTATGAATTGATATCGACATGTAATGGATATTAGCCTCAGGGGAAAAATCCAGGCTCTGAAATGGAAGAGTACTATTTATGTGATTTAACAAAAATCAAATTAATTTATAAAGCCCTTCTGATATCAGCTGATATCTCAAAGTGCTGTACAGAAACCCATCCTAAAACCCCAAACAGCAAGCAATGCAGGTGTAGAAGCACGGTGGCTAGGAAAAACTCCCTAGAAAGGCCAAAACCTAGGAAGAAACCTAGAGAAGAACCAGGCCATGAGGGGTGGCCAGCCCTTTTCTGGCAGTGCCTGGTGGAGATTATAACAGAACATGGCCAAGATGTTCATAAATGACCAGCATGGTCGAATCATAATAATCACAGTAGTTGTTGAGGGTGCAACAGATCAACACCTCAGGAGTAAATGTCAGTTGGCTTTTCATAGCCGATCATTAAGAGGATCTCTTCCGTTCCTGCTGTCTCTAGAGTTGAAAACAGCAGGTTTGGGACAGGTAGCACATCCGGTGAACAGGTCAGGGTTCCATAGCCGCAGGCAGAACAGTTGAAACTGGAGCAGCAACACGGCCAGGTGGACTTGGGACAGCAAGGAGTCATCGTGCCAGGTAGTCCTGAGGCCTGGTCCTAGGGCTCAGGTCCTCCGAGAGTGAGAAAGAAAGAATTAGAGAGAGCATACTTAAATTCACACAGGACACCGGATAAGACAGGAGAAGTACTGCAGATATATCAAACTGACCGTAGCCCCCTGACACATAAACTACTGCAGCATAAATACTGGAGGCTGAGACAGGAGGGGTCAGGAGACACTGTGGCCCCATCCGATGATAACCCCGGACGGGGCCAAACAGGAAGGATACAACCCCACCCACTTTGCCAAAGCACAGCCCCCACACCGCTAGAGGGATATCTTCAACCACCCAACTTACCATCCTGAGACAAGGCCGAGTAAAGCCCACAAAGATCTCCGCCACGGCACAACCCAAGGGGGAGCGCCAACCCAGACAGGAAGATCACGTCAGTGACTCAACCCACTCAAGTGATGCACCCCTCCTAGGGACGGCATGAAAGAGCACCAGTTTGCCAGTGACTCAGCCCCTGTAACAGGGTTAGAGGCAGAGATTCCCAGTAGAGAGAGGGGAACCAGCCAGGCAGAGACAGCAAGGACGGTTCGTTGCTCCAGAGCCTTTCCGTTTACCTTCACACTCCTGGGCCAGACTACACTCAATCATATGACCTACTGAAGAGATGAGTCTTCAGTAAAGATTTAAAGGTTGAGACCGAGTCTGCGTCTCTCACATGGATAGGCAGACCATTCCATTCAAATGGAGATCTACAGGAGAAAGCCCTGCCTCCAGCTGTTTGCTTAGAAAGTCTAGGGACAATTAGGAGTTGTGTTACACTTACCACGTTGGTGACCCACTTGAATCAAAATGCAACACTTCAAAATGTGGCGTGCTGTTTTCTACAAATTGTCCTCTAACCAGGGATGTACTCCCAGATTCCGTGTGGTTTTTGAGCTGTTAGTTTTAACAGGACGTGCAACCTCATCTCTCTCCTCTCTCACAATTTTTTTTTGCATGATATCGATGAGTGATGACAAATAAGTGTTGCATTCCCTTGTTTTGCGACCCCTAAATTTAATGCATCACTCCCAAATGTAGCTGCCTCTTCTGCAGGTTGTCCTCTAACCAGGGAGGTAAAATATATCTCCCATTTCCATGTGTTTTTTTGTGTCAGTTTTAACAGCACGTACAACCTAATTTCCCACCTAATCGATATCAGTGATTTATTGCTATTTGTCAAAACATCAGTGTTTCTGGTGCTTGTGCATTTTATAAGGAGCTTGTTTAAAAAATACAAGTAATATGATTGTTGTGGCAGATGTTTGTGTATATAGCACATGTTATGTTTAGGTTTTCAATTTATCCCCAAACTGTTCCTGCATATTGGTTATTGATTTGGACACGTTAATACTGTGTTTTGACATTGGGCTATCCCACCAAGCAAAATTATATCGAAAAGACGTTGAAAATATGACTATGCAATCAAATATTTCATATTTACATTTCATGTAACATTTGGTAGTGATATTTATTCATGCAACCAACATGACCATTTTTTGGTACAATTATATTGCCATTGTTGCCCTGTTTTTAGAATATCAGGGTTAATTCTCACATGTGCCAAACCAAATGTTCTGGAGCATGATATTGGGGACTGGGCCCAGATCCAACAACATGCATATCTAGTGAACCCTGAAAAGAGAGAGAAGCTCCGCAGTGAGGTGGAAGTTATTATGGATATTGCAGGAGTTTCCTCTTGAAATCAGACTTGTCCGTGGCAAGGACAACATGGTTGCTGATTATCTCTGGGGTGGGCAGTCAAAAAGATTTGTGTTTTGCGTTGAGCCAGTGTGTTTATTTGGAGTTTTATCTCTTATTCTTTTCCGTATTGAAACTGCATTGTTGGTTAGGGGCTCATAAGGAAGCATTTCACTGTTGTATTCGGCGCATGTGACTAATACAATTTGATTTGAGTTTTGTTTGGGCTCGTTCCAAGAGGACGAGAGTTCTAGAAGCTAGGATTCTATAGAAAGAAAAAGGAGAAAAAAATAACATGATTGTTTATTATTATTTAGGAATAGGTGTTTTTTCTTGTTTTTAATTGTTGACAGCCAGTAGACACCATGTTTATATTGGTGAAGGTGAAGCATTGTAGTTGATTATAATGTGAAATGTAAGTTGTTTTCTGTTGGTGGTGAGCAAACGTGTCCCAACAAAAATATAGGATATATTTGTTGTCTTAAGGGGGAAGGTGTTCCAGGCTTTGGTTTGCTGGCTTGTCCATCTCGTTAGTGGGAAGGTGTTTCACCTGAGCTGGTCCAGGTTCTATTTAAGAGTGTCTGGCCCAGTGCTCCAGTTGTCTTGATAGATGTGACAAATCAACACCTATAGTTGCGCTACCGTTCGGGTTTGCTTCCTGTTTTTAAGTTTGTGGGTTTTTATTCTGTTTATTTTCTTGGGCAGATTTATTGGGTCTCATGGTGGGTGTCTTTTAGGTCCCAGTTGTTGTTACTAGTCAACTTTCAGTGGACACTGTGAGAG
This sequence comes from Oncorhynchus kisutch, assembly GCF_002021735.2. Classification (NCBI taxonomy): domain Eukaryota; kingdom Metazoa; phylum Chordata; class Actinopteri; order Salmoniformes; family Salmonidae; genus Oncorhynchus; species Oncorhynchus kisutch. The sequence continues at coordinate 43,662 of NW_022263180.1, forward strand.
CAAAATTGCAACATTATGATATTGTACTTTTATTGTATCAAATGGTTGTTTTATGCAACAGAATAGAGGGTTCTTAGAACTATAGTGTCTGTGTGTTCTACTGAGGATGGGCTTCTGGGAGAAAACACTGACGAGATTTACAATGCATTTTGGGTGATTGAAACCTAAAGAGACAGTATTCCAGATTATGAGTTAATGTTTCTGTTCTATATGTTACCAGGGAGAGATGACCTCAGGGCCAGACCCTGGTTTCTACACAGAGTACTGTTTTTACAGCAGATACTGTCTGCTGAGAATTATAAGTATCTTTCATACAAATCTGAACCTTGTGACCCGTTCTATACATCTGTTGTTGGTCATGTAGGTTGAAAGGGGTGTATCTTAGCTATAAAAGACCTTTGTACTTTTGTCTCATGGCTCTCAACGAATCATCTGGGGGTGATTTGTTGACCAGCCAATATTATCGTAGAGCACTCAATTGATTCACTTTATATGTGTGTGTTGTATTGACCTGCTCCCTTATTAATAAGTGAATAAAGATTTAGTTTAAGAATAAATCTGACTTGTGTGATAAGTTTGTTTCTCATTTGATATTAAAGAAATTAACAACCGCATTTGGCAATGTGAATCTTGACTTGGTGACCGCTCCTGACGACCTGGGTAAATCGTCCTCGAGGGATCCCTCAAACTTGGAATCTCATGGAGACCACACTTCGGGAACGGAGCAGATGGACCCACCTTAGACCTGAGAGGCAGCGAGCAGATTCTATACACCTAGTTTTTTTTAAAGTGAGTTTTTAGAAAATGCTCGTAGGCTCTGAGTGTATATTCCTATGTGAGGGGGCACCTTGGAGGCATAAACAGGGCCGATTCAGGATCTGAGTGTGTACTCCTGTGTGGGGGTGTAAACAGGGCCCAGTCAGGAGGCTCGGAGTGTGTATTCCTGTGTGGAGGTGTAAACAGGCCCCAGGCTCTGAGTATAAATGTATGAGTTACATTATCCTAGGAACTAACCATGAGATAGAAATGTGAAAATATTCCTGCAGGTAAAAATATTGTTGAAAAACTAATTGATTAGGTATGTTTGGGAATAGCATTGTGTGACTGATATGAGAGTTGTGTGAATGTGGAAATGAGTCTTAATCTGACGTTTGGATAGTAAAAAATATGCTTACTCAGATTATTGAAAATTAGATAATAAACGGGATGATATTTTAGAAAGCAGCGGAAGGTCTATAGTTCCTGGGAGGCTTGATTTTTGCCGTGGTCTCTGAAAGGTTAGAGAACTGTTGAGGATCCTATGGTCATTGTCTGGGAAACAAAAGTTTATATTTTTATTCTGCTGGGAGTATGTTTGGAGAGCTGCTGTGTAGCTATGGAGAGTCCTTGAAAAAGCTAATGGAATGGTTGTCGCAAGTCGCTGAGAATTTCTTACGTTTTATATGGATTCTGTGAATATGAAAATATGATGAATTGTATGTGGGTATATTGATTACTAGAGATTTGATGAAGTATTACTGGCATAATCATTAGATACAATTTAAACAACCCATATGTAGATGAACGTAGGTTTTGCGTTGGTATCTTTAATGGATAATTGGATAAAGATGAGGTTTAAGCATTATTAAACAGTCTACAAAGTCTGGGCAGTTGTCCCAGAAACTGATGGGAGTGTGTCCATTTTAGGATAAGTTATCCTAACGAGGTGACTATAAAACGCTAACTGGATTTTCTCCATCCCGGTACTACAATTGAGATAAAACTGCCCTTAAGGCCTGAAAATTCAGGGGGGGTGGTGTCTTCCCAGTATGAGAGGAGTTGCTATTGCAACGGTATAGCTTCCATCCCTCTCCTCGCCCCGACCTGGGCTCGAACCAGGGATCCTCTGCACACATCAACAACAGCCAACCTCAAGGCATCGTTTCCCATCGCTCCACAAAAGCCGCGACCTACTTCAAGGTCTCAGAGCGAGTGACGTCACCGATTGAAACGCTAACTGGCTAGCCATTTCACATCGGTTACACTATATTTAATGAATACACATTTTTCCATAAAGTTAGAGTGAACCAAAGTGTCTGACTAAGTGTTGATATTATACGTCACAGTGGCAGAATCACCTGAAAGACGTACATCGCCATCTGCTGACTGGAGTCGGTATCGCAGTTGAGAAAATACTTTCAGACAAAAAGCTAAAAAGCGACTGCCCCTAAAAACCAACGACTCCCTTTGAAAAAGGGCTATGTGTCATCAGAAACATTTATAATTGTGTAAAAATGTACTACAAAGTGTAGCTAAATATAATATCTTTGGTCAGACCCCCTCAGCACGTGACGTCCAAGGACTATAGGGCGATATCAGGCCTGTCTGTTGTGGCCGCTATTTCACCCCATAATAGTCATCCCAAATGGGGCTGTGTATAACTACGTAAATGTCTCTCGGACAAGGTGACTTTCATCAATATACACTCTAAAAGGTAAAGGTTCCTGCAGTATCCTTTAGGGGTTCTTCAATTTGAAACTGTGGGGGAACCCCTAAAAAGTTATTTGAAAAACCTTTTGTGAGAACGTCTAAGTTCTTTGAAGAACCCCTTATCATGGTTCCTCAAAGAACCTTTTGGGGTTTATTTTTTTAACTCCCTGTCCACCCTCCCTCCATTATAAAAACATATTTTAATAATATTGACAATATTGACAATATTGTTTATTTAGTGGCACAACAAATGTGAATATTTACAAAACTATTTACCAAACAAAACACATTACAAAATTGCAACATTTCTGCAGACATGTCAGACCATAATAAATAATACATTTACCTCATATAGTGCTTTTCATGACATTTAAAAAATATATACAAATAATGATGTACAATAAAAACAACATACATTAAAAATGAATCATAGGTAAACTAACAACATTGTAGACTTGATGCTAAATACAGACTTTTCAGCTTTAGTGTGTATATCATATTCACTTAGTTATGTTAGGAAGTTTTCCATCTTTATGACCGGCCCTGGTAACTTCACCCAACTTCTCTTATCCCCAGAACACAGTAACTTAACAACATAAGTGTTTTTCTGACATTTTGGGGAAATTTAAAGGAAAATAAAAAATACAGCCGAAGCAGAGCCCCAAGTCCCATGGAGACGTCCTCGAGGGCGTGGATGTTCTCCCCATCAAAGGCCAGCAGGTTTTCACTCTCTTGGTGAAATGGATTTCCGCCGATGTGCAGTAAAGGAGTGAAGAGCGGTGAAATCTGTGTCAACAAAAGTAAGAAAAGATTAATACACATACAATTAACAAAGAACATAACAAATGTTCAGCTGTAGTATTATATAAGCATGCACACCTATGTTTATGAAGAAACAGATGAATGGTGCATAAGCATACCATGTCACGGACATAAAGGCCACTCGGGTCCTCTTTGAAGAGGTTGGGCAAGAGCAGAATCACTGCTGTGGTCTCCAGTCCTAGTAAAGCAATGATCTTACTACACTTGCTAATTTTATTACAAAATACATTAGAGAAAGGGAAGGAATAAGAGCAAATACCTCTTCTGTATTGTCCTTCAGGGACTGTCAAAATAGCAGGATGATGTCCTCACCCCTGCCTCGCCCCTCTACCTCTGCTAGTCATTGAATTCTCTTTTTGTCTATATCCATTCAATGGACTTGATTAATTTCTGAGATGTTCTGAAAAGATAATTAAGATAATTAACACGGACATGTAACGTTTCCAAAATGGGATAGTATTGTCCATGTAACGTTTCCAAAATGGGATAGTATTGTCCATGTAACGTTTCCAAAATGGGATAGTATTGTCCATGTAACGTTTCCAAAATGGGATAGTATTGTCCATGTAACGTTTCCAAAATGGGATAGTATTGTCCATGTAACGTTTCCAAAATGGGATAGTATTGTCCATGTAACGTTTCCAAAATGGGATAGTATTGTACATGTAACGTTTCCAAAATGGGATAGTATTGTACATGTAACGTTTCCAAAATGGGATAGTATTGTCCATGTAACGTTTCCAAAATGGGATAGTATTGTACATGTAACGTTATGCCCCCTTGTGAGTTAATAGTGTTGCTGGCTGTAGCAGGCTATATAAAGAGAAAGACCTCCATTGACGATTCAGTTCGTTGTACATCTCGTCTGGACAGGTCACCGTCCTTACTTAGTTAACGTTTGCTAGTTCATTATCACAAAACTGAAAACTGCTCTAGATTGGAAACTTACGTTAATGAGTGTAAAGCCATGTTGGCTTTATGGAAACGATATACAATATATGGGAACGAATATAGTTGAGGGAAATAATCCAAACCTTGTTGTGCCTAGTTAGGACATAACGTTATCTAGCTAGATAACCGAACTGTACTGTAGCTCATACAACGCCGACGGTCAAACCCGGCTTTCTAATATTTACGGTAATTAACTATAGTAATGTTACGGAAGATATTCACAGAAAACCATCATTGTCTTCGTTATTCATTATTAGTATGTTATATTATTGTAATTATTATTTCTAGACATATTCAGAGGCAAACATCAACCCAACTTAACCTTTTTAACTTGTTGTCGCATCCAAACTTGTCACCATCGTTTTCAGTTGTAATTGCGAAGTTCCCGGAAAAAGTCCAGCAACAACGGAGGTTCCTCGATGAACCCACCTTCTAACAAGTTCTTTGAAGAACCTTTTGGGGCTGTTTTTCATTGACCAAGAACCCTACGGTTCTTAGGGGATCCGAGAACAACTCCAGTTGAACCCTTCATTTTTAGAGTTGTAATCGGATCTATTTACTCTCAGATTCAAAACATGATGATTAGCATCAACGAACTGACGTTGAACTGGGCAGTCAGCAGCTGCTGCTCCAATACAGTAAGAGGTGAGACGGTGAACTGACGTTGAACTGGGCAGTCAGCAGCTGCTGCTCCAATACAGTATGAGGTGAGACGGTGAACTGACGTTGAACTGGGCAGTCAGCAGCTGCTGCTCCAATACAGTATGAGGTGAGACGGTGAACTGATGTTGAATCATAATAATTAAGTTAATTAAAATTGATTAGTGAAACCGTAAAAAAAATAGTGTATGGCATATTAAATATATTAGGCTATTATTATCATATAGAAACATCATGGAATATTGTACATCATGTTAGCATCAACATACATTATTGTTTCATTCAATTTCACATTATACAGATATTTCATTTTTTCAAGTTCAGAAGTCAGAACCCATCACCTGCTATGTAAAAGAGACAGAAGAATGCACAATGGTCAATGCTATCTGGGATCCTTGGGACATCCCTACCCTAAACCCTACCTTAACCATTGTAAATGTCAACTTCAACGGGCTAGTGACTTCCCAAGGATCTATCTCTACCTGAAAATACATGATCTAAGTGATTAATAGTTGGTATTCAGCAGTCATAAAGCCTTATATCCTTTAATGAACTACTAAAATAGTGATTTTGTCAGACAGCAGCTCTACACTTTATTGACTGACTGATCCATTCATCCTTCCATCCCTCCTCAGCCTTACTCTCCTTTGAAGACCCAGTGAGGGTGGAGCTCAGTCAGAGAGCTGTTGAGGGACTGGTTAGGAAGAACACTTCTACAGCCAGAGAGGTGAGAGGTCAAAGATGGTAAATATTTATGTCCCCTTAATGGTTCATCACGTAAGCAAAAGGTAATATGTTCCATCATCCATGTTTATTTACATTAGTACAAATTGTCCACTGATATTGGTGTAATTTCTCACCCCTTTTGGCTGTATGAAAGTTAATTTCCCCTCAGACACACACATTTGTTCTTTGATATTATGAAGATAATTTGTGTAGAATTTACTTTTCTCCACATCTCTTTATATTGCTTATGCATATTTGGTGGCCTGACTGCGTCAAAGGCCCATCCTGTTAGATCTGAACCTAATGGAGCGATCAGATGACAGAAATCACATTTAGGTGCCAGGTGTAACTGAGGCCATAAATGCTCCATATCCATTACTTTGAGAGTTTTATATAATATCACTAAATATATTTCTTTCTGTGTTGCAGGGGCAGTCAAGAAATGGAACGGCAAGGCCACAGAACATGACATAAGCAGAGCTGTGGGAGACCACCTCAAGCCCCTGGTAGAGCCGGGGGTGGTGTTCACCACGCCTTCAGCAGGCTGGAAAAGTGGGATTGATCTGTTTGATCCATTTGTCTGTTTCAGTTTTCAGTAGTTTGATCCTTTGATGTATTGTTCATTTCAACATTTTTCATTTTCAACAAATGCACTGGGTTGGTTGAAAAGTGATACTAAACTTACATACCATGCACTGAATTGATACTGTTTTTCATACTAAGATGGACCATGCGCTATAATGACAAGGTAGAAGATAGCATGAAAGACAATATAAATTCAGTCTAAGATGGACCAAAATATGCCTTTGCACATATTTGTTCATTGGTTTAGCAAGAGTCTGTTGATTGGTTGGTCACTGGGTTAATTTGTTTTGAAATATGATCAGATCAAGCTTTATTTATACAGCACATTTCAGACATGGATGCAACACAATGGCTTCACAGGAAAAAAACACACTGAAATATTTAGTACACAACAAACAGAAACTTAACTGAAAGACTGAGCCTTTTAAGGAAATGTCATTGATTCAAATATTAACAATTGGATGCAACATCCAATACAAATTATAAACTTGTTTTACTCCATTGTTTGTTGTTATGTTCTCCATCAAGAAACCCCCCAAAAAACTAAATGTTACATGAATTGGAAAAAATATCAAAAGCAAATGTGATTGGTGAGGCATGGAAAAATAAAATATATCTTTGTCAGGCTGAATGTTTGAAATATGAGGTGATTTGAGTCATGCTTCTTCAGTAGTGGAATAAAGACAATTAGCGCTTGAATGTTGTCAATACATACTGGAGTGATGTTAGATTGTTAATAACATTGATTATAGGTGTATAACCTGCAAGTACGTTGAAATTAAGTTATGAAAAAATACCTGAAAATATATATTTTATAAACAATACAAAACATACAAACATTAACATCACACCTGATATTTTTGTTAAATCACAAAAATAGAACTCATTCAATTCAGAGCCTGGATTCTTCCCCAGAGGCTAATATCCATATCTTGCTGAAATCAATTTATCAAATTGAACAGGGGGCAAACGTTTAGGGATCTACATTGTGAAATTCATTCAAATACTCCTACTACAATGTTACAACATTCTACATTGTGACATCATTATAATACTCCTACTACAATGTTACAACATTCTACATTGTGACATCATTAGAATACTCCTACTACAATGTTACAACATTGTGACAATATTTCATTGATTTCATGAAACAACTCCATGTATTTTCTGATGTTTGACTAGATATGTTATCAGAGTATCTCTTGTCACATTGATCATAGCCATAAGGTTTCTCTCATGTGTGTGTCCGCTGGTGTGATATCAGGCTGTTTGACCGAGTAAAACTCTTCCCACGTTGATTACAACTATGGGATTTCTCTCCTGAGTATTCTTTGGTATGATTTCAGGCTGCTTGACTGAGTAAAACTCTTCCCACATTGATTACAGCTGTAAGATTTCTCACCTGTGTGTATTCTCTGGTGTATCTTCAGATAGACAGATGTAGCAAAACTCTTCCCACATTGATCACATCTAAAAGGTTTCTCTCCTGTGTGTATTCTCTGGTGTATCTTCATATAGCCAGATGTAGCAAAACTCTTCACACATTGAGTACAGCTATATGGTTTCTCTCCTGCGTGTGTTATATCAGGCCGCTTGACTGAGTAAAACTCTTCCCACATTGATCACAGCCATAAGGTTTCTCTCCAGTGTGTATTCACTGGTGTGATTTCAAGTTGCTTGGCTTTGTAAAACTCTTCCCACATTGATCACAGCCAAAAGGTTTCTTTCCAGTGTGAATACTCTGATGTATTATAAGGTCTACTGAAGAGGTGAATCTCTTCCCACAGGCAGAAGTGAAGATTTTCTCCAGTGTGTATTCTCAGGTGTAGTTTAAGTGAATCTGATTTTAAGTAACTCTTCAAACAATCAAAACAGTGGTGAGGTTTCTCTCCTGTGTGTACTCGCTGGTGTATTCTCTTATGTAGTTTAAGTTAATCTGATCTTGAGTAACTCTTCCCACATTCAGAGCAGTGGTGAGATTTCTTCCCTGTGGGTTTCTGCAGGTGCTTCTTGAGGTGTTCTGATCTGGAGAGACTCTTCTCTGCCTTGTCAGCATCATGATGTTGTTCTCCTGTGTGAACAACAAAGTCAGACAGATGGTAAAAGGCTCAAAACAGCAGAAATCCACTGTTTATTTGAGTTAAAAGGTGATGCCCAGAGCGTACCCATGAAGTTGTACAACAATTGACGTCTGTTAAATTATTTGACAAATGTCTTAAAACAGTCAAGTGAGCAACAATTTTGTTTTCACATTAGTAGTAACATCGATGATTGGAGGCTAGAAACAAGTTATTAAAGTTGCTGAAACTCTAAGCAATGTGCCAGACGACTTTTAGTCTCCAATTTTGGCCCCTTTCTGTGTTTAATAAAATTGCAGCACAAGGGCGGTGCACACACAATTTGGTTGCAGAAACTCCTCCCTGCTAATGAGGAAACCACTAGTTATGGATGTAGTATATCTGGTAATAAGGAAACCAGTAGTTATTGATGTAGTATATCTGGTAATGAGGAAACCACTAGTTATGGATGTAGTATATCTGGTTGGAGCAAAAAATGGTGAGCCAAGATTTTAGTTTTTCACAATGTATTCTGAATATTACAGCTCACTATCATCGCAGATCAGGAGAGCTACTGAAGGAAACTCACATTAAGCTCTGTGTCTATTCACTAATTCACCACCGTGGGGGAAAACTCAGGGGAGTTCTCAAAGGCTGACAGCAAAAATAGCCTCCATTTACAGGTTGAATATGAGTGAATTTCACACTATTTTTGGATTATAATTGTAAGCCTCGCTTGAATCTCCTGCTTAGTGTAATGTTTGTCTCAAATCAACTGCTTCATACTTAAAAAACACTTCAACCAGTAAAATACTCTTTAGCTAGCTTTTCCATCAGCCTGACAATGAGGGATTGTAAACTAAGTGTTTGCCAAATTGGCCCATAACTTCACCTAACAATAACATACACCTACTGTAGGACCCATAACTTCACCTCTTGAATTGAACAGGGCAGTCCATAATCGCAGACAAAATAAATGAAGGACCTGGAGAGATTCTGTATGGAGGAACGGTCTAAGATCCCACCCAATATGTTCTCTAATCTCATAAAAAATTTCAGTGTCGTTATCCTCCCGAGGGGAACTAAATCTCTTTCTCTGAGCAATTGTATCAGTATAAAACAATATAAATTCCCTTTATTTGTTGGTGTAACAATACATCATGTAGATGTATATAATGAACAGACTAGGTCTGTACTGCTCCTACATGGTGTAACAATACATCATATAGATGTATATAATGAACATACGAGGTCTATACTGCTCCTACATGGTGTAACAATACATCATGTAGATGTATATAATGAACAGACTAGGTCTATACTGCTCCTACATGGTGTAACAATACATCATGTAGATGTATATAATGAACAGACTAGGTTGCTGGATAGGATACTCCTGCACTGTTGGAGCTAGGAACACAAGTATTTAGTTAGATATTACTGCACTGTTGGAGCTAGGAACACAAGCATTTAGTTAGATATTACTGCACTGTTGGCGCTAGGAACACAAGCATTTAGTTAGATATTACTGCACTGTTGGAGCTAGGAACACAAGCATTTAGTTAGATACTACTGCACTGTTGGAGCTAGGAACACAAGCATTTAGTTAGATACTACTGCACTGTTGGAGCTAGGAACACAAGCATTTAGTTAGATATTACTGCTGGAGCTAGGAACACAAGCATTTAGTTAGATATTACTGCACTGCTGGAGCTAGAAACACACGCATTTAGTTAGATATTACTGCACTGTTGGAGCTAGGAACACAAGCATTTCGCCACACCCGCAATAACATATGTATGTGACAAATAACACTTGATTTAATTTATTATGAAGGTCACTTGTGTAAAATGTACTTTTCCCCACTTATCTTTTGAAATTGCTTTTGCATATTCAGTGGCCTGGCTGCTTCCAGACTATGTCAAAGACCCATCCTGGTTGATCTGAACCTAATGCAGCGTGGGGTGATCAGATGACAGAAGTCACATTTAGGTGCCAGGTTTAACTGAGGCCATAGATGCTCCATATCCATTACTTTGAGTGTTCTATATAATATGACTAAATGTGTTTCTGTGTTGCAGGGGCAGTCAAGAAATGGAACATGACATAAGCAGAGCTGTGGGAGACCACCTCAAGCCTCTGATAGAGCCGGGGGTGGTGTTTACCACTCCTTCAGCAGGCTGGAAAAGTGGGATCGATATGGTTTTTCATACTAAGATGGACCAAGAGTCTGTTGATTGGTCGGTCACTGGGTTAATTGGTTTTGCAATATGTTGAAATCAAATCAAGCTTTATTTATACAGCACATTTCAGACATGGATGCAACACAATGGATTCACAGGAAAAAACAATGAAAATAAACAAAAATATTTAGAACACAAACATAAGAGTATAAAAAACAGAATAATAACAACTGAAATACTAATGAACATTAAGGAAATTCCATTGATTAAAATATTAATTGGATGCAACATCCCACCCAAAATATAAGCTTGTTTTTTAGGAGGGGTTCTGAAAGACACTATGGGGGTGTCCACTGAAAGTTGACAAGTAAAAACAACTGGGACATAAGACACCCACCATGAGACCCACTAAATCTGCCCAAGAAGAGGGAAACAAAAGAAAAACCCTCACCAAACTTATAAACAGGAAGCAAATCAAAAAGGTGGTTAAAATAATTTATTACAATCAATACCATTCATACTATTACAAAATCATAATTCTCATTCATTCTTAATTAATTATATTTACAAAAACATCAAACAAAAACAAACCTCAGGGGAGCATCGTCCCTTCCCCATCATACCTAACCAATACCTAACCCTTTCCCCATCTCCCCTTCCCTAATCTATCACCTTACCAAACTCACTCTAACACTCCCAGCCCTAAACCCCCTTTCCACCTCTCCCGTGCCGCATGCTTCCCCCACTTCCTCTCCTCCCTCTTCATCTTCCCCCTCAAATAACCTTCCACCCTTCTCACTATCCCTTCCACCCCCCAATCTCTCCCTGTCTTGACTAAATTCTGCCTGGCTTCCCACAGTCCCTTTTTAAAGAGACTCATGAGAAGCCAGAGCAGAAACCTGTCCCTATCCGTTCCCTTTGCTCTCCCTACGCCTCTCTCTAACCTAGCCCATGTCAAAACAAAATCACTCCTAACCACACCTAGCATCACCCGTGCCCTAGCCCAGACTAGTCCGGCAAAGGCACAGTCCCAGAAGGCATAGCGCACAGTCTCCTCCCTGCCACAAGAGGATCTTGGACAGGTGGGGGATTGCAGCAAACTATACCGGTACAAGATGGCACGTACCGGCAAGCACTTATGGAGGCCCAACCAATTCAGGTCCTTGAGCCTGTTGTCCAGGCCCCGCGCCTGCACTCCCTCCCAGACCACTGACGAGATGCCCGCTACAGGCGCAGGACTCCCTGCCTGCCTGACCTCCTCGTACAGGTGCCTGTGGTCTAAACCTACTCGGGCAACTTCAACCTCGGGGTGCGCACGCAGCCACATGGCCAAAGTGCCACGGCAGCTGTTCCGCCCGAAGACCCGCGTTAGACCACACCATTACGCTTCTCGCCTTATACGAGAAGAACACCCGCAGGAGGTAACCGGACGGGTGTATAACCGGACGAGCAAGCTCCGTCAACAAGAAAGAAACAAAAATGGCGTCCAGCTTGAGGGGGAAATGTGGTACCCCCCTACCTCCCTCCCCGATGGGACAGATCATGCGTACCCTGGCGACCCACTCGCACCTGCCACTCCACATAAACTGAAACACAAGCCTCACTAGAGGCCTCCTCAGACAAGCCGGCAATGGGTAGATGTATGCCAAATACAAAAGAGACGGCAACACATCCACCTTTAGGACCAGGACTTTGCCCATAAAAGACAAATACCTAGCCTTCCACATTGCTAGCTTCCTCTGTACACCTGCGATATGCATAGTTCCAGTTTAGCGTCGCTGAGCCGGAGGTCTCAAAATGAACCCTGAGAATCCTCAGGGCCCCTTCACGGAGAGATAACCCCCCAGGCACATCCGTTCTACCGCGCCATCTTCCGAAAAACTTGACGGAAGACTTTGCATGGTTCAGAACTGCTCCCGACGCTCGGGTGAAATCCCTCTACCCTGCACGTCTGATCCTCGTGGACGACGTAGGGAAGGGCTGTGCGCAACCGGTCTGCTAAAACCTTTGCAAGAATCTTGTAATCTACGCACAGCATGGTCAATGGCCGCCAGTTGCCAAGGTCAGTTGCTTCCCCCTTCTTATAAAGAAGTGACAGCACACCAACAGCCATTGATCCCCCCGGGACCCCCGTCTCAAGGATGGCCTTCAAGAACCACTGGTCCAAGTATACCCCAAAACTTGAGGTAAAACTCAGCCGGCAGCCCATCCATCCCAGGCACCTTCCCTTATCCCATCCTCCTAAGAGCGCTCTCAACCTCTTCTAGTGAGATCTGGGCCTCCATCACGTCTCTAATGTCCTCTGGCAACCGCCGGGACAAGTGTTCTAAAAACACGTTTCCCTGCTCTACATCTATTTCACTTTCCTTAAATAAACCTTGGAAATGATCAGTTGTCACCCTGACCATTTTCTCTGGTTTACTTACTATACTAGCATTTTCTTCCCTAACTCCCTGCATTACCTTCCTACTCTGTCTGGCCCTAACCGACTTAAAGAACATAGCGGAACAAGTCTCATTATGTTCTAGAAAGCCACTATGAGCACGCTCCAGGAAAGCTCGAGCCTTCTGCTCCTGCAGCTCCCTGAGCTGCGTCTTTAGGGCTGCGAATCTCTCCCAGTCAATCGACCCGCCGAGGTTGCCTGCCTCGTACTCGAGTTCAATTAACCTTTGGATACGATCCACCTCCCTCCTTTCCTCCCTTTTTTTCCTTCTACAATATCCTATTATAAAATCCCTTATCCTCCCCTTGACTAAATCCCACCACTCTAACACCCCCTCGCACATGGACCGGAGGCCGTCAAGCCTCCGAAAGAAACAAAAAAATGCGTCAACGAAAGCCTGCTCCTCCAGTATATCCCGATCTAACTTCCAGTACCCCCTACCGAAGAGGCACACTGGCGACCCCACCTGCAGGAACACCCCGTCGTGATCCGTGAAGAAAACAGGCAACAGCCGCCCAGACAACTGACCCAAAGACCTGGATACAAAAATGTAGTCGAGCCTCCGCCATGTAGGACCGACCATTTCCGGAGTAGTGTGCAGGCCACCATCAACCAGACCATGGCAAGCCATTAGCCCAGAGATGGCACCTGCACTGCTATCACCGCCTACCCTTAAATCTATATTAAAGTCTCCTCCCATCACCAAGTGCCTGTTTGTAACACACAGGGGCGCCAGACAGTCCACCATCTCCCTCCTGTCTGCCGCCACCTGTGGCCCATACACCCCAATTAACCTATATCTAGCTTCTCTAAACTTAACATCTATCCCCAAAACTCTACCCTGCATTATTACAAAAGTGTTCTCTATTTTAACCTCTCTATGCCCACACAAAATCCCTACTCCTGTTGAGTGCACCCCTCCTATGCCCCAAAAAGATTTCCCCCTTATCCCACTCCCTCTTAAATCTACACACATCCCCACCATCCCTCAGGTGAACCTCCTGTAAAAAACAGAAATCAAACCCCACACCCTCTAAATAACAAAAAACCGCCCTCCTTTTAACATTATTCCTTAACCCCCTAACATTTAGACTAAAAAAAGAAACAGAACTATTCATTTAATTATTAACAACAAATAAAACCCTCAAAAACCAACAAAAAAACCAGGAGACTCACCCGATGCTCCCCTGGTCCATCTCCACCGGCGGGGACGTCCTCTCCTCTCCTGACGCCCCCCCTGTCCTCCATCCCAACCCATGACCCCTGCAGTGTGTTGGGTCCTCCCTCCCCACCCACCATCCCCCCCTCCCTGTTTGCCTCGGGGCTGCATGTAGGGGACCCCATCTCCCCAAACAGGAGTTGGGATTCCCTCTAGCAAACAGCCCACCGACCCCTCACTGGAGTCATCCACTAAAATGCAAGGTGCTGAGGCAAACCGGGAGGACAAATTACCCTTCCCCCCCGCCACTCTCTTAGCCCCCCCCTCCCTCTCACTTCATGCCAAGCTCCCCCTCTTCATCCCTTTCTTCTTTGGTGAAGGAGGTAGCGGGGAGACACAACGTCCCATCCCCGCTAACTCCTCCACCAAATCCCTCATTTCGACCTCGAGGAAGCCTGGCAGGCTGTCCCCCCACTCCTTCCCCCCCCCCCCCCCCTCCCACCCCCCCCCCTCCCACCTCCACTCCTCCCTCACTGTCCCCGTTCCCTCTTCCACTCCTTCTCGCACCACTGTCCCCTTCACCGCTCCTTTACGTTCTTCTGCCTTCTTTTCTTTCTCCTCTTCTTTTCCACTCTTTCCTTCTTCCCGCCTCTTTCTTCTCATTTCTTCCTTCTTTCCATCCTCTTCTCTTGCCTTCTTTTCCCCTGTGCCATCCGTACAATCCGCACGCGTCCTTTCTTTCCTCCCCCCATCCCCCGCTCCCCCCCCAGCTGCAGACGCGTATGACCTGTGACGATCCGGGCAATCACGCCACAGGTGTTCTCTGGAGCCACACCCGTGGCAAGCCTTGGGCTCGTCACACTCCCTGGCCTCGTGCTCTTCCGACCCACAAAAACGACATTTCTTGTTACTGCACGAGGCCAGGGTATGGCCGTATACAACGCCTGCAGAACGGGGGCTGATGTGCATAGTGTAGGGTTCCCCTGTCAGCCCCCAGGGAGAACATTGCCGGAGGATGGAGGTAGCCATCCACACTCTTCGGGGACTCCCTGAGTAACGCCTGGAGAAACGCCCAGGGAGTCCCTGAGGTACCTCGCTGAGGAGACATTGTCCATGTACCTCCCCAGAAAGGCCCTCACTTCTTCGTCCTTCACGTGCGGATTGTACATGGTTACGGTGACCACCCTGAAGTTGTTTCTTGCCAGGCTGGTCACCGTGTAATGACACAGGGGACCTTCTTCTTTCCCTTCCGTCACCGTCTTCATAATATCATTGTGTTTTTCTTCCAAATATAGGGTTACATCAAACCCCTTCTCCATTGGGTTCCCCTGAAGGCATAGAACATCTTTAACCTTCAATTTTAGGTGCCCCATTAGGATGTTCCTCCCGAAGGTTTCTCTCCCCCAAGGCTCCATCTCTTTTCCCCGCCAAGAAAAGCGCACCATATTGGCCAGTCCAATCCCCGGAACCGACGGTCCAGATGTACTTTGCGCCATCTCCTCACGGACGATGGCGCACCCGTCCCACCACCTCAAACTTATAAACAGGAAGCAAAAAAAAAAAAAGTGGAGAAACTAAAGGTGTTGACTCTCCACATCTATCAAGACAACTGGAGCACTGGGCCAGACACTCTTAAATAGAACCTGGACCAGCTCAGGTGAAAAACCTTCCCACTAACGAAATGGACAAGCCAGCACAGGTGTAACACATACTGACTAACGAGGTGACACCAATCAGTGCGTCCTTTGTGCTAACGAGATAGGACCAGGCCTCAGGACAACCTGGCATGATGACTCCTTGCTGTCCCCAGTCCACCTGGCCGTGCTGCTGCTCCAGTTTCAACTGTTCTCCCTGCGGCTATGGAACCCTGACCCGTTCACCGGATGTGCTACCTATCCCAAACCTGCTGTTTTCAACTCTCTAGAGACAACAGGAACAGAAGAGATACTCTTAATGATCGGCTATGAAAACCCAACTGACATTTACTCCTGAGGTGTTGATCTGTTGCACCCTCGACAACTACTGTGATTATTATTATTTGACAATGCTGGTCATTTATGAACATTTGAACATCTTGGCCATGTTCTGTTATAATCTCCACCCGGCACAGCCAGAAGAGGGCTGGCCACCCCTCATAGCCTGGTTCCTCTCTAGAGGTTTTTCCTAGATTCTGGCCTTTCTAGGGAGTTTTTACTAGCCACCGTGCTTCTACACCTGCATTGCTTGCTGTTTGGGGTTTTAGGCTGGGTTTCTGTACAGCACTTTGAGATATCCGCTGATATAAGAAGGGCTTTATAAATAAATTTGATTTGATCCAAACTTTTTTTGTTTGTCAATTTTTGTAAAATTACATAAATAGTACTCTTCCATTTCAGAGCCTGGATTTTTCCCCATGAGGCTAATATCCATAACATGTTGAAATCAATTCATAAGTGGGCACACGTTTAGGCTTCTACATTGTGAAATCATTACAATACGCCAACTACAATGTAAAAAAATTCTACATTGTGACATTAATTCATTGAAATCATTAAACAACTCCTTCATGTATGTATTTTCTAATATTTGATCAGAGATCTTTTATCAGATTATCTCTCGTCACAGCTATGAGATTTCAATCCTGTGTGTTCTCTGGTGTTGAGCCAGAGAGCCAGATTGACTAAAACCTTTCAACATTGACCACAGCTATAAGATTTCTCTCCTGTGTGTGTTCTCTTGTGCACTGTCAGATCTCCAGATCGACTAAAACTCCTCCCACATTGACCACAGCTATAAGATTTCTCTCCTGTGTGTGTTCTCTTGTGCACTGTCAGATCTCCAGATCGACTAAAACTCCTCCCACATTGACCACAGCTATAAGGTTTCTCTCCTGTGTGTGTTCTCTTGTGCACTGTCAGATCTCCAGATCGACTAAAACTCCTCCCACATTGACCACAGCTATAAGATTTCTCTCCTGTGTGTGTTCTCTGGTGTAGAGTCAGAGAGCCAGATGAAGCAAATCTCTTCCCACATTGACCACAGATATAAGCTTTCTCTCCTGTGTGTGTTCTCTGGTGTTGAGTCAGGTTGCCAGATGTAGCAAATCTCTTCCCACATTGATCACAGCTATAAGATTTCTCTCCTGTGTGTGTTCTCTGGTGTACTTTCAGAGAGATTAATGTTGTAAAACTCCTCCAACATTGACCACAGCTATAAGATTTCTCTCTTGTATGTGTTCTCTGGTGTTGAGTCAGGTTGCCAGATGTAGCAAATCTCTTCCCACATTGATCACAGCTATAAGGTTTCTCTCCTGTGTGTGTTCTCTGGTGTTGAGTCAGGTTGCCAGATGTAGCAAATCTCTTCCCACATTGATCACAGCTATAAGATTTCTCTCCTGTGTGTGTTCTCTGGTGTACTTTCAGAGAGATTAATGTTGTAAAACTCCTCCAACATTGACCACAGCTATAAGATTTCTCTCTTGTATGTGTTCTCTGGTGTTGAGTCAGGTTGCCAGATGTAGCAAATCTCTTCCCACATTGATCACAGCTAAAAGGTTTCTCTCCTGTGTGTGTTCTCTGGTGTTGAGTCAGGTGGCCAGTTGTAGAAAATCTCTTCCCACATTGATCACAGCTATAACGTTTCTTTCTTGTGTGTGTTCTCTGGTGTACTTTCAGAGAGATTAATGTTGTAAAACTCCTCCAACATTGACCACAGCTATAAGATTTCTCTCCTGTGTGTGTTCTCTGATGAATTTTAATGCCTGATGATGTGAATCTCTTCCCAGAGTCAGAGCAGCAGTGAGATTTCTTCCCTGTGGGTCTCTGCGGGTGTTTATTGAGGTGTTCTGATCTGGAGAGACTCTTCTCTGTCTCCTCAGCATCATGAGGTTGTTGAGGTTCCCCAGAGGATCCACGATAGTCACGTCTCTCTCCTGTGTGAACAACAAAGTCAGACCGATGATTAAAGGCCCACAACAGTGGTAATCCAGTGTAAAAGTTGATGCCAACAGCATAGCCATGATGTTGTACAACAATTGATGTCTGTAATGAATGTTAAAATTATTGTCTTAAAATGAGCAAGAAGTCATATTTTGTCTTGTTTTCACATTAGTAGTAGCATCTAAGATTGTAGATTAGAAATAAGTTATTCATGTTGTTGAAACTCTAAGCAGTGTGGTAGAAGACTTTCGGTCTACAATACAGGCCCCTTTGTGTTTTCTAAAATTGCGGCACGAGGGCAATTTCATTGCATAAACTCCTCCATGCTAATGAGGAAACCACTAGTTATGGATGTCGTATATCTGGTGTGACAAGAGATGAAAAGAATCTGCCCACTCCATCAAGCAATGGGGACAGCAACACAAGGCATTCACAGGACCTCATGGAACCATGGACCACACCTGCAGAAACTGGACAACAGGGGGAAGCAGAGGAGATAGCTATCATAGACTTCTCCCAGCTGACGCTTGACATGCCACCTACGCCGCCTCAAGTGGTAGAAACAACCAGCTGGTATCATTAAGTAGAATCAGCCAACAGTAACACGGAAGCAGCAGAATGGGAGTTAGTAGTGCATGACCTAGATTTAGAATAAGAAGCTTCCATTTAGACACAGGTCTAAGATGACGTAATAAGCAATCTACCATCCCAGTGTAAGCAATCTACAGTCCCTGAGTAAGCACTCAGTGTAAGCAATCTACAGTCCCCGAGTAAGCGGCCGGTGCAAGCAATCTACAGTCCCCGAGTAAGCGGCCGTTGCAAGCAGCAGGGCAGTGTCAGTGTGAAAGTGTGGTTTAGCCACAGCTCCAGAAACGTGCGAACTTCCCCTGTAAAAAGGTATATATGGCAACTGCACCGCCCTCAACCGTAAGGCACTCCAGAGGGTAGTGAGGTCTGCACAACGCATCACCGGGGGCAAACTACCTGCCCTCCAGGACACCTACACCACCCAATGCTACAGGAAGGCCATAAAGATCATCAAGGACATCAACCACCCGAGCCACTGCCTGTTCACCCCGCTGTCATCCAGAAGGCGAGGTCAGTACAGGTGCATCAAAGCTGGGACCGAGAGACTGAAAAACAGCTTCTATCTCAAGGCCATCAGACTGTTAAACAGCCACCACTAACATTGAGTGGCTGCTGCCAACACACTGTCAATGACACTGACTCAACTCCAGCCACTTTAATAATGGGAATTGATGTAAATATATCACTAGTCACTTTAAACAATGCTACCTTATATAATGTTACTTACCCTACATTATTCATCTCATATGCATACGTATATACTGTACTCTATATCATCTACTGCATCCTTATGTAATACATGTATCACTAGCCACTTTGTTTACATACTCATCTCATATGTATATACTGTACTCGATATCATCTACTGTATCTTGCCTATGCTGCTCTGTACCATCACTCATTCATATATCCTTATGTACATATTCTTTAAACCCTTACACTGTGTATAAGACAGTCGTTTTTTTGGAATTGTTAGTTAGATTACTTGTTCGTTATTACTGCATTGTCGGAACTAGAAGCACAAGCATTTCGCTACACTCGCATTAACATCTGCTAACCATGTGTATGTGACAAATAAAATTTGATTTGATTTAATGAGAACAGAGATCATAAGAGAGGCATGATCCTCACTGACATATGAGACAGACTTCATATGGAGAGTCATCATAGGTAAATTTATTATTGCACTATACGCTTTTTGTTAGACGAGAACCATATTTGAAACACAGGGGTCTTGACACCTCTTGATCACAGACAAAGCGGCAGTAAAATAGTGAGACATCAGGTACAGATGTGATTAGCAATACAAGGAAACAGCCAAGTACCAGTTACAATATATTGAGTCCATACACAGAGTTGGAAGTGTATTAGGATATTGGAATTCGGAATCTAGCGTTAGTGCTGTGAGAATACCAATTACCAATTAAAGAATATTTGGGGCAGCAGGGTAGCCGAGTGGTTAGAGCATTGGACTAGTAACCGAAAGGTTGCAAGTTCGAATCCCCGAGCTGACAAGGTACAAATCTGTCGTTCTGCCCCTGAACAGGCAGTTAACCCACTAGGCCGTCATTGAAAATAAGAATTTGTTCTTAACTGACTTGCCTAGTAAAATAAAAAACTGTCATTGTGTGTCAAAATATTTACCAATACTAGTTTCCAAGTGACTACTAGCTGACGAGCATAATAACCAATAGAAGAAGTTATTAGGTATTGATATATACAGAGGTAAAAGAGACTTGAAGGTAAGGAAATACAGGAGGAATCCATAACACTCAGAATATTTAAATAGGAGTATATCTATCCAAGGCCTCATACTAGACCGGAAAATAAGGGAGTGAACGAAGGAACAAACCCAACTCACGCGAAGGGCCATTATGAAGAAACAGAAGGGTTAGGCCCTTGTTACACCGCAGAAACTAAAATCCTAAAGTACTCTACCCCAGCCAGAAGATGGGATAGAGGCATTTGCTGCAGGTATTAGGCAAAAGTCAGCAACTATCATTATGACATCATAGATTAATTCTAGAATATACTATATAGCCTAGAAAACTGGTTAAATTATCATTATGACATCATGGATGGCCAGTCCTTGTATTCATAGTGTAGTGAATTCAGGGGGAGGCCCTGAGCTGAACTCAAACCTGGGTCCAGTGACTGTAAGCCAACACCTTATAACTGTTAAGCCAAGATGTCTGAACTTCTTGACGAGGCAGCTAGGTGTTGGGTTAAGGTTTCTACAATATCGTTCTCTATGAATTTTGGGAGTGGTTACACTTCTCCTTCCCCCATCCCTCAGCTGTTAACCAAGTCTCTGGGCAGCCATTTTGTTGCTGTTTAAAAACCCCACACAACCCAGCAATCTGCAGTTCAAACAATAACAAATCTCTCATTCCACCACTATTTTGGTAATAAAATTATGGGTTTGGATAAATGTAACTAGACAGACCTATGGATTCAAGGACTGACCATCCATGATATCAACAATATAGTTTTAACCATGTTGAGGCAGAAGGGTAGCCTCGTGGTTAGAGCGTTGGACTAGTAACCGGTTGCAAGTTCACATCCCCGAGCTGACATGGTACAAATCTGTCTTAACTGCTATACAGTGTTGATTTACATTGTTTCTAAACATTATAGTAAAAACATATTATTTGGGGTTCTGATGGGGTACAACAGTTGACCTCAGCTCATGAGGCATGTGTTATATTCTTCAAGAATCAATGGCTGTAAATAAATAATTTAAAAGTCACAATATGGATGTAGCGATTGCAGATTTCCACCTTAACACCAAACATCAGTTCAACTGCAGAGTTTGTGCCTCTGTTGTTAAGACAGTACTTACTAGTGTTAATCAGGGAACGGTTTCTCAAAACCATCTTATGGCTAAATTCTTCGTTTGAACCATTGGATGCCTGAAGATGCGTTTGGGAAACCGGAACCAGATATCCAGGTTCCTCCTCTTCCTCCTTTTTCGATGTTACAGTCATCTCCTCCTTCTCGCCATAAACTACATGCTCTCCTTTCACTGTAACACCATCCTCCTCTTTCACTCTGAACGCGTCCTCCACTTCTTTCACAGTAAAGGCCCCACTCTCTACTTCTTGTTTTACTGTGATATCTTCCTCCTCTTTCACTCTGAACGCGTCCTCCTCTTCTTTCACAGTAACGGCCCCACTCTCTACTTCTTGTTTTACTGTGATATCCTTCTCTTCATTAGAAGGAGAGTAGCCTGGTGACCGCATGGTCGGGGATGTTAGCTATGCTAATGCTAACTTAACCAGCCCGCTTGCTGACTAATAACAACACCGTAAATATGAAATTAAATCGGATAACTAACTAGACGACAGAAGTGGGTTTAAAACTGGGGAATAGCTTAGTGAGCGCATGGTCGGGGATGTTAGCTAGGCTAATGCTAACTTAACCACCCCGCTAGCTGAATAATAATAACAACACCGTAAATATGAAATTAAATCGGATAACTAAGTAGACGACAGAAATGGGTTTAAAACACAGTGGCTAATATACACGAAAGCGTCTAAAGAGCTATATTGGTTCGGCTAATTTGTCTAGCAAGCTACCGAGGTGTCTGACGAACTGTTGCTGCTGATGAAAGAAGCGTTCCGTCACACCAACAGCATAACCATAAATTCCCAGACCGCCATCTGCTGACTGGAGTGGGTAACGCAGTTGAGTAAAATGTTTATTTAATTTTCAGACAAAAAGTTAAAGGGTTGGAATCAGATACGACGCTAGTGCTAAAATATTAATTACCCCCCCTAAATAAATCAATATCAGTCAATATATTTTTGTGTGATTTATTTTTTTCGTCAACCGTTCCATCGCATCTTAAACTTCTTTTCGATTCGGCACTAGGACCGGAGGAGGCTGCAGCTGCACAAGTGGCTGTAGGACTTTCTTCAGCAAAGATGGCGGACAGAAATACTCAGACGGGTACCCCTACACAGACCTGAAATGGATCAAAGATGGCGGACAGAAATACTAGGAGAGAGGGGTACCCCTACACAGACCTGAAATGGATCAAAGATGGCGGACAGAAATACTAGGATGGAAGCAAATGTAAGGGATTATAACGTCATAACGAATCATGCAAAAAACATGTACAGTTGACAGGAATGTTAGTTAATGGAGAGACAAACGATTATGCTTTTTTTAATCATAGTTCATTTACGAAAATCGTGATTTAGCCAGCTAGCTGGTCTAGTTTTATGGGTGTTGTGACATGAGTATGAAATTGTCACTCTGGTTGTTTTAGGGACACCTTAAACAACCCACAAACCAGGCGGTCGTTTTGTGAAAAAGTGGATGTATAGAATCTAGCTGGCTGAAGAATTTACTGCAAATTGAATGTACAAATTTGTATTTGCCATGCAGATAGATGAAATAACGTATGTTATTGTGCAGTGGATGACTGTGCAGTGGATGATTAAAATCCCTGTATGCCCATGGATGTGTAGCTAGCTATCTATTCGATCTGTGTATGGACCCAAATGTTTGGTATACATATTAGTTCAGAACCTAGCTATGAACCTCAGCTATCATAGCCAGTTGTATCAACTTCAAAACAGCCTGAATGACATTAATGAAGCCTATGGATTGAGTAGAATATAATATCATGTTTTGCCAAGGATTCAAGTCAAATATACATGTAGTTATTACCATGCATGAGATCCCCACATTGTAGCCTGTACATTTAATATATTCACTGATCATGTACTCTACCTTGGCAAATTAATGTGCAGTTTAGGTATGAATGTCTTTGAGGTGATCAAATTCCTGTCTTTGAATGACGCCGTGTCTGCATGTATGTATTACAATTATACACTTCAACAGTGTTTACCAATCTTGGTCCTGGGACATTAATGGTTACACATTGTAACTAATAGACTAGAAACAGGATTTAACTAGTTAATTCATATATACAGAAATAATTTTTTTTTAAACACTACACTTCCTATGCATCATGTAAATACTCTTAACACCGGTTCATCTCAACATCTAATGCCCTTCATCTGCATTGATCTGATAAACACAGGATAGGTGGAGTATTTCATCACATTACACTTCATTTAAACCAGTAGAGAATGTGAAACGCTTTATTGAAAAGCTCATTATCCAAGTGTTATAAATACAAGTTCAATCTGTCCATCAATACACATCTGTTGTGAATTATAAAAACAGAGGAAGAAAAAGGAGGTGGAGAGAGAGGTGTTAAAGACAGAAAGGGAAAGAGGAGGTGGAGAGAGAGGTGTTAAAGACAGAAAGGGAAAGAGGAGGTGGAGAGAGAGGTGTTAAAGACAGAAAGGGAAAGAGGAGGTGGAGAGAGAGGTGTTAAAGACAGAAAGGGAAAGAGGAGGAGAGAGAGGTGTTAAAGACAGAAAGGGAAAGAGGAGGAGGAGAGAGAGGTGTTAAAGACAAAGGGAAAGAGGAGGTGGAGAGAGAGGTGTTAAAGACAGAAAGGGAAAGAGGAGGAGAGAGAGGTGTTAAAGACAGAAAGGGAAAGAGGAGGAGAGAGAGGTGTTAAAGACAGAAAGGGAAAGAGGAGGTGGAGAGAGAGGTGTTAAAGACAGAAAGGGAAAGAGGTAAACACATAGGAGCAGGGAAGGCAGCACATGATTAATGAATCACAGTGCTACATAAATGTTCTCTCAGTTCATCACAATTACATAACCATTGTGCCGACTAGAGACACTGTTATCTTAAAAGCAGGTGAGGTGGCGATGATGGGACTAGGGGTTGGCATCCTCTCACATCAAAACATACCTGCAGACCAGAGACAGATGGAGAGAGTGAGCATGTTTGAGCCTTGTGTATTTATTTTTTAATCTAACATTGTTAATCATCAAGGAGGTGAAATGCAAAACTGACCTGGGATCATTAACTCTGGGACTACTGCATCTCTATCTGTATTTCAATGTAAAGCATCTCTTTAATAATACTTCCTGTATAATATAAACTGACCTGGGATCATTAACTCTGGGACTACTGCATCTCTATCTGTATTTCAATGTAAAGCATCTCTTTAATAATACTTCCTGTATAATATAAACTGACCTGGGATCATTAACTCTGGGACTACTGCATCTATCTGTATTTCAATGTAGAGCATCTCTTTAATAGTACTTCCTGTTGTCCTGACCAAGTGACCTCTCAACTCTGATCATGCTGTGTCCTCTATGTAGCCAGTTCAGATGCAGGAGGGGTTCACCTAAACAGCTGATATAACCTAGAGGATTTGGGGAAAAGGGGAGAGGGGGATGAAGTGAAGGAGAGAGACCGTTATTGAGAAAATAAGGTAGTTAAAGTGACAGTGTTCAACGGGAATCTGTGTGTCCACACCACACTAAGTGGCTGCAGAGTACTTTATGCTGAAAAACTATATCTGCTTTTGGTTACGTTATAATGATGGTAGAACCCTTTTTACGTCCTAAAAATAATGTATGCATTGCATGCTTACGTTTCACGTGTTAGTCATCAGTTATCTTGCTTACATTCTTCTTCCTGTATCCTTCTGACCATAGTACGTCCAGCTGTCATAAACGTACGTATGGTCTTGGTTAATGTACTCTTTCAAAAATAGAGTATAGCCTGAGTGTCATATGGCCTGGGTGAACTTGACATTGGTGTCTGTCTTTAAGCGGCATCTAGTCCATCTGCTGACTGGACGTAGTTGAGTAAATATAAATGAATAAAGACAGACACCAATGTCAAGTTCAATAGCCTTGTTTGTGCATTGTACAAATCCCTACACGTGGAGTCCGGGGAACAGTCCGGCTAGTCGAATACCTATCAACTAGACTCCATAACAAAAACCCATATGGGGACTTATTTGACACCAAATCAACAACAGAAATTACTAAAACATAAATTGCTAATGTAGGATGTAAAAGGTGGATTTTATGATGTAATGTCAACTTTATACATTTCTATCCCAGGACCATTAAATGTTCAACTCACCCACAGCAATTCTCCATAAATCTGCTGTGGATTACCCAGAATCCCGAAATAAATTAATACATATGTGATCATTCAAAAACATATCTGTTTGTGCTTATAGGGAACCAGATCTTCAATACAACTAAGTTACTATGTCTTTAACCACACTGTGTTGTTACCCTGGTGAGTAAAAACTCAGGCGTCCTACACTTTAACTTGTTGTCTGAAAACAAAATGAACATTTTACTCAACTGCGTTACCCACTCCAGTCAGCAGATGGCGGTCTGGGAATTTAAGGCGATGCTGCTGGTGTGACGTATAATCTAGTGGTTTGTCAGCCACCTCTGTAGCTTGCTAGACAAAATAGCCGAACCAATATAGCTCTTTAGACGCTTTCGTGTACATTAGCCACTGTATTTTAAACTCACTACTGTCGTGTAGTTAGTTATCCAATTTAATTTAATATTTACGGTGTTGTTATTGTTCAGCTAGTGGGCTGGTTAAGTTAGCATTAGCCTAGCTAGCTAACATCCCCGACCATGCGGTCACTAAGCTACTCTCCTTCTAAAGAGGAAGATATCACAGTAAATCAAGAAGTAGAGGGTGAGGCCGTTACTGTGAAAGAAGAGGAAGACGCGTTCAGAGTGAAAGAGGAGGAGGATGTTACAGTAAAAGGGGAGGAAGATGCAGTTTATGGTGTGAAAGAGGAGGAGGTGGAGATGACTGTTACATCGAAAAAGGGCCCGGTTTCCCAAACGCATCTTAAGGCATCCAATGGTTCTAACAATGAATTTAGCCATAAGATGGTTTTGAGAAACCGTTCCCTGATTAACACTAGTAAGTACTGTCTTAAAAACAGAGGCTATTGTAGCAACCGTAACCCAACACCTATTCTAGAATTCATCCGTGATGTCATAATGATAGTTCAACCAGGTTTCTGGGATATATAGTATATTATAGAATTCATCCATGAGGTCATAATTAGACAAAATATGATGATTCTTGCTCATTTTAAGACAATTGTCAAATCATTTTAACATTCATTACAGACGTCAATTGCTGTACAACATCATGGCTACACTGTTGGCATCACCTTTTACAGTGGGCTTCTGCTGTTGTGGGCCTTTAATCATCTGTCTGACTTTGTTGTTCACACAGGAGAGATACTTAACTTAACTTAAATCTTGGATCCTCTGGGGAGCCTCAACAACCATGTGATGCTGAAGAGGCCGAGAAGAGTCTCTCCAGATCAGAACCCCTCAAGAAACACCTGCAGAGATCCACAGGGAAGAGAACTCACTGCTGCTCTGACTGTGGGAAGAGATTCACCTCATCAGGCATTAACATTCATCAGAGAACACACACAGGAGAGAAATCTTACAGCTGTGATCAATGTGGGAAGAGTTTTGGTCGATCTGGAGAGCTGACAGTGCACCAGAGAACACACACAGGAGAGAAATCGTATAGCTGTGTTCAATGTGGGAAGAGTTTTACTACATCTAGCAATCTGACTATACACCAGAGAACACACACAGGAGAGAAATCTGATAGCTGTGTTCAATGTGGGAAGAGTTTTATTCGGCTACAAACTCTGAAATCACACCAGAGAATACACACAGGAGAGACACCTGTGATCAATGTGGGAAGAGTTTTACTCGGCTAAGCAGCCTGATAGTACACCAGCGGGGACATACAGGAGAGAAATATAACTGTGATGAGTGTGGGAAGAGTTTTACTACATCAAGCTTTCTAACTATACACCAGAGAATACACACGGGAGAGAAACCTTATAGCTGTAATCAATGTGGGAAGAGTTTTACTCAGCTAACTGCTTGATATCACACCAGAGAACACACACAGAAGAGAAATCTAATATCTGTGTAGCTGACTGTCTTCTGCAGGTTGTCCTCTAACTAGTCCTCTAACCAGTGAGGTAAAATATATCTCCCATTTCCATGTGTTTTTGTTTAGTTGTGTTAGTTTCAACAGCACGTACAACCCGATTTCTCCCCAAATTGATATCAGTGATTTATTGCTACTTGTCAAAACAACAGCGTTTCTGGTGCTTGTGCAGTTTATAAGGTGATTGTTTTAAAAATACAAGTAACATGATTATTGTGGCAGATGTTTGTGTATATAGCACATGTTATGTTTAGGTTTTCAATTTATCCCAAACTGTTCCTGCATATTGGTTATTGATTTGGACACGTTAAAACTGTGTTTTGACATTGGGCTATCCCACCTAGCAAAATATAATTGAAAAGCCATTGAAAATAAGACTATGCAACTAAATATTTAATATTTACATTTCATTTAACATTTAGTAGTGATATTTATTAATGCAACCAACTGACAATTTTTGGTACAATTATATTGACATTGTTGCCCTGTTTTTAGAATATCAGGGTTAATTCTCATATGTGCCAACTCAAATGTACTAGAGCATGACATTGGGGACTGGGCCCCGATCCAACAACATGCCTATATAGTGAACCCTGAAAAGAGAGAGAAGCTCCGCGGTGAGGTGGAAAGTTACTACGGATATTGCAGGAGTTTCCTCTTGAAATCAGACATGTCCGTGGTAACGACAACTTGGATGCTGATTTGTCTCAAAGGTGGGCAGTCAAAAAGTGTTGTGTTTTGCGTTTAGCCAGTGCGTTGCCATGGATCACAATTTATTTTCACTGCACGGTTTTTTGTATTGGGGATGAGTTTTGTTTGGGCTCGTTCCAAGGGGGTGAGAGTTCTAGAAGCTAGTGAGTTTTAGGAAGACGAGAGTTCTAGAAGCTTGTGAGTTATAGGAAGACGAGAGTTCTAGAAGCTTGTGAGTTATAGGAAGACGAGAGTTCTAGAAGCTAGTGGGAAAACAATAGTTTTTTTCCTATTTTTAATTGTTGACAGTTGACACCATGTTTATATTGGTAAAGGTGAATCATTGTAGTTGATTATAATGTGAAATGGAAATTGTTTTCTGTTGGTGGTGAGCAAACTTATCAAACAAAAATATAGGATATATTTGTTGTCTTAAGGGGGAAGGTGTTACAGGCTTTTGTTTTTCCATTTATGTTTTGAGGTTGAACTTTCGCCCGTGTAGATTGTTAGCATATAGGGAGAACTGATTGGTGTCACCTCGTTAGTCAGTATGTGTTACACCTTTCCATCTCGTTAGTGGTAAGGTGTTTCACCTGAGCTGGTCCAGGTTCTATTTAAGAGTGTCTGGCCCAGTGCTCCAGTTGTCTTGATAGATGTGGAGAGTCAACACCTTTAGTTGCTCCACCTTTTTGGTTAAAGATGTTTTCATTTCAGGTTGAAGCTTCTTTCTGAAGAGAGCTTATTTTTTTAAATGAATCAATACAAGCAAACAAGATCGGTTCCGGGGATTGGTATGGCAAATACCTTACGATTTGACTAGACTGAAAAGGAGATGGAGCCGTGGAGTAGAGAGACATTTGGAAGGACCATTTTGATGGGATGCCTCAGGATAGAGGTGAAGGAAGTGCTCTGCCTTCAAGGGAACCTGAATGAGAAGGCTTTCGATGTGACGTTTCACAAAGAAGAAAAACATGACGAAGTAATGAAGATGGCAAAGGAAGCGGAGAAAACGGGACCCCTGTGCCATTATGCGGTGACCAGCGCATAATCGCCAAGAGGTGTCGATTTTGTGGGTCGGAAGAGCACGAGGCCAAGGAATGTGACGAGCCCAAGGCTTGCCATGGGTGTGGCTCAAGAGCACACCTGTGGCGTGATTGCCCGGCTCGTCACAGGTCATACGCGTCTGCAGCTGGGGGGGAGCGGGGGATGGGGGGAGGAAAGAGAGGACGCATGCGGATTGTACGGATGGCACAGGGGAAAGGACGGAGAAGGACGAAGAAGGGAAGAAGGAAGAGGCGAAAAGAAAGAGGAGAGAAAATGGAAAGAAGGAAAAAGAAGGAGAGATTAAAAAGAAGGTGGAAGAACGTGGAGGAGCTGAGAAGAGGGAGAAGGGGACAGTGGTACGAGAAGGAGTGGAAGAGGGAACGGGGACAGTGACGGAGAAGGAGGGAGGAGTGGAGGTGGGAGGGGAGGGGGGGGAGATGGGGGGAAGGAGTGGGGGACAGCCTGCCAGGCTTCCTCGAGGTCGAAATGAGGGATTTGGTGGAGGAGTTAGCGGGGATGGGACGTTGTGTCTCCCCGCTACCTCCTTCACCAAAGAAGAAAGGGATAAAGAGGGGGAGCTTGGCAGGAAGTGAGAGGGAGGGGGGTGTGGAGGGGGAGGGGGGGGCTAAGAGAGTGGCGGGGGTGGGAGGAGAGGGTAATTTGTCCTCCCGGTTTGCCTCAGCCCCTTGCATTTTAGTGGATGACTCCAGTGAGGGGTCGGTGGGCTGTTTGCTAGAGGGGTCCCAACTCCTGTTTGGGGAGATGGGGTCCCCTACATGCAGCCCCGAGGCAAACATGGAGGGGGGATGGTGGGTGGGGAGGGAGGACCCAACACACTGCCTGGGTCATGGGTTGGGATGGAGGACGGGGGGGCGTCAGGAGAGGAGAGGACGTCCCCGCCGGTGGAGATTGACCAGGGGAGCATCGGGTGAGTCTCCTGGTTTTTATTTTATTTTTTTTATTTATTTTTTTGTAAATAATTAAATGAATAGTTCTGTTTCTTTTTTTAGTCTAAATGTTAGGGGGTTAAGGAATAATGTTAAAAGGAGGGCGGTTTTTTGTTATTTAGAGGGTGTGGGGTTTGATTTCTGTTTTTTACAGGAGGTTCACCTGAGGGATGGTGGGGATGTGTGTAGATTTAAGAGGGAGTGGGATAAGGGGGAATCTTTTTGGAGCATAGGAGGGGTGCACTCAACAGGAGTAGGGATTTTGTGTGGGCATAGAGAGGTTAAAATAGAGAACACTTTTGTAATAATGCAGGGTAGAGTTTTGGGGATAGATGTTACGTTTAGAGGTGTATGGGCTGCAGACAGGAGGGAGATGGTGGACTGTCTGGCGCCCCTGTGTGTTACAAACAGGCACTTGGTGATAGGAGGAGACTTTAATATAGATTTAGGGGTAGGCGGTGATAGCAGTGCAGGTGCCATCTCTGGGCTAATGGCTTGCCATGGTCTGGTTGATGGTGGCCTGCACACTACTCCGGCAATGGTCGGTCCTACATGGCGCAACTCCAGGGGGGTTGCGCGGAGGCTCGACTACATTTTTGTATCCAGGTCTTTGGGTCAGTTGTCTGGGCGGCTGTTGCCTGTTTCTTCACGGATCACGACGGGGTGTTCCTGCAGGTGGGGTCGCCAGTCTGCCTCTTCGGTAGGGGGTACTGGAATTTAGATCGGGATATACTGGAGGAGCAGGCTTTCGTTGACGCATTTTTTTGTTTCTTTCGGAGGCTGACGGCCTCCGGTCCATGTGCGAGTGGGTGTTAGAGTGGTGGGATTTAGTCAAGGGGAGGATAAGGGCTTTTATAATAGGATATTGTAGAAGGAAAAAAAGGGAGGAAAGGAGGGAGGTGGATCGTATCCAAAGGTTAATTGAACTCGAGTACGAGGCAGGCAACCTCGGCGGGTCGATTGACTGGGAGAGATTCGCAGCCCTAAAGGCGCAGCTCAGGGAGCTGCAGGAGCAGAAGGCTCGAGCTTTTTCCGGAGCGTGCGCATAGTGGCTTTCTAGAACATAATGAGACTTGTTCCGCTATGTTCTTTAAGTCGGTTAGGGCCAGACAGAGTAGGAAGGTAATGCAGGGAGTCCAAGGTCCCTTGCCATCTTTGGGGATTTCACCCGAGCGTTGGGAGCAGTTCTGAACCATGCAAAGTCTTCCGTCAAGTTTTTCGGAAGATGGCGCGGTAGAACGGATGTGCCTGGGGGGTTATCTCTCTGTGAAGGGGCCCTGAGGATTCTTGGGGTTCATTTTGAGACCTCCGGCTCAGCGACGCTAAACTGGAACATGCGTATCGCAGTGGTACAGAGGAAGCTAGCAATGTGGAAGGCTAGGTATTTGTCTTTTATGGGCAAAGTCCTGGTCCTAAAGGTGGATGTGTTGCGTCTCTTTTGTATTTGGCATATATCTACCCATTGCCGGCTTGTCTGAGGGAGCCTCTAGTGAGGCTTGTGTTTCAGTTTATGTGGAGTGGCAGG
>NW_022263180.1:75386-118092 GCF_002021735.2 Oncorhynchus kisutch
ATCTACTGTATCTATTATATTATGACAGACCAGCTTAGATCTACTGTCTCATTATATTATGACAGACCAGCTAAATCTACTGTCTTATTATATTATGACAGACCAGCTAGATCTACTGTCTCTCTTATTTTACAGACCAGCTAGATTACTGTCCTTTATATTATGACAGACCAGCTAGAGATACATGTATCTATTATATTATGACAGACCAGCTAGATACTGTCTCTTATTATATTATGACAGACCAGCTAGATCTACTGTCTCTATTATTATATTATGACAACCAGCTAGATCTACTGTCTTATTATATTATGACAGACCAGCTAGATCTTACTGTCTCTATTATATTATGACAGACCAGCTCTAGATCTACTGTCTCTATTATATTATGACAGACCAGCTAGATCTACTGTCTCTATTATTTTAAGACCAGCTAGATCTATGTCTCTTATTATATTATGACAGACCAGCTAGATCTACTGTCTCTACTATATTATGACAGACCAGCTAGATCTACTGTCTCTATTATATTATGACAGACAGCTAGATCTACTGTCTCTATTATATTATGACAGACCAGCTAGATCTACGTCTCTATTATATTATGACAGACCAGCTAGATCTACTGTCTCTATTATATTATGACAGACCAGCTAGATCTACTGTCTCTATTATATTATGAAAGACCAGCTAGATCTACTGTCTCTATTATATTATGACAGACCAGCTAGATCTACTGTCTCTATTATATTATGACAGACCAGCTAGATCTACTGTCTCTATTATATTATGACAGACCAGCTAGATCTACTGTCTCTATTATTTTTGACCAGCTATATCTACTGCCTCTATTATATTATGACAGACCAACTAGATCTACTGTATCTACTATATTATGACAGACCAGCTAGATCTACTGTCTCTATATATTATGAGACCAGCTAGATCTACTGTCTCTATTATTTATGACAGACCAGCTAAATCTACTGTCTCTATTATATTATGACAGACCAGCTAGATCTACTGTCTCTATTATTTATGACAGACCAGCTAGATCTACTGTCTCTATTATATTATGACAGACCAGCTAGATCTACTGTCTCTATTATATTATGACAGACCAGCTAGATCTACTGTCTCTATTATATTATGACAGACCAGCTAGATCTACTGTCTCTATTATATTATGACAGACCAGCTAGATCTATGTCTCTATTATATTATGACAGACCAGCTAGATCTACTGTCTCTATTATATTATGACAGACCAGCTAGATCTACTGTCTCTATTATATTATGACAGACCAGCTAGATCTACTGTCTCTATTATATTATGACAGACCAGCTAGATCTACTGTCTCTATATATTATGACAGACCAGCTAGATCTACTGTCTCTATTATATATGACAGACCAGCTAGATCTACTGTCTCTATTATATTATGACAGACCAGCTAGATCTACTGTCTCTATTATATGATGACAGACCAGCTAGATCTACTGTCTCTATTATATTATGACAGACCAGCTAGATCTACTGTCTCTATTATATTATGACAGACCAGCTAGATCTACTGTCTCTATATATTATGACCAGCTAGATCTACTGTCTCTATTATATTATGACAGACCAGCTAGATCTACTGTCTCTATTATATATGACAGACCAGCTAGATCTACTGTCTCTATTATATTATGACAGACCAGCTAGATCTACTGTCTCTATTATATTATGACAGACCAGCTAGATCTACTGTCTCTATTATATTATGACAGACCAGCTAGATCTACTGTCTCTATTATATTATGACAGACCAGCTAGATCTACTGTCTCTATTATATTATGACAGACCAGCTAGATCTACTGTCTCTATTATTTTATGACCAGCTTGATCTACTGTCTCTATTATATTATGACAGACCAGCTAGATCTACTGTCTCTATTATATTATGACAGACCAGCTAGATCTACTGTCTCTATTATATTATGACAGACCAGCTAGATCTACTGTCTCTATTATATTATGACAGACCAGCTAGATCTACTGTCTCTATTATATTATGACAGACCAGCTAGATCTACTGTCTCTATATTTTATGACAGACCAGCTAGATCTACTGTCTCTATTATATTATGACAGACCAGCTAGATCTACTGTCTCTATTATATTATGACAGACCAGCTAGATCTACTGTCTCTATATATTATGACAGACCAGCTAGATCTACTGTCTCTATTATATTATGACAGACCAGCTAGATCTACTGTCTCTATTATATTATGACAGACCAGCTAGATCTACTGTCTCTATTATATTATGACAGACCAGCTAGATCTACTGTCTCTATTATATTATGACAGACCAGCTAGATCTACTGTCTCTATTATATTATGACAGACCAGCTAGATCTACTGTCTCTATTATATTATGACAGACCAGCTAGATCTACTGTCTCTATTATATTATGACAGACCAGCTAGATCTACTGTCTCTATTATTTATGACAGACCAGCTAGATCTACTGTCTCTATTATATTATGACAGACCAGCTAGATCTACTGTCTCTATTATATTATGACAGACCAGCTAGATCTACTGTCTCTATTATATTATGACAGACCAGCTAGATCTACTGTCTCTATTATATTATGACAGACCAGCTAGATCTACTGTCTCTATTATATTATGACAGACCAGCTAGATCTACTGTCTCTATTATATTATGACAGACCAGCTAGATCTACTGTCTCTATTATATTATGACAGACCAGCTAGATCTACTGTCTCTATTATATTATGACAGACCAGCTAGATCTACTGTCTCTATTATATTATGACAGACCAGCTAGATCTACTGTCTCTATTATATTATGACAGACCAGCTAGATCTACTGTCTCTATTATATTATGACAGACCAGCTAGATCTACTGTCTCTATTATTTATGACCAGCTAGATCTACTGTCTCTATTATATTATGACAGACCAGCTAGATCTACTGTCTCTATTATATTATGACAGACCAGCTAGATCTACTGTCTCTATTATATTATGACAGACCAGCTAGATCTACTGTCTCTATTATATTATGACAGACCAGCTAGATCTACTGTCTCTATTATATTATGACAGACCAGCTAGATCTACTGTCTCTATTATATTATGACAGACCAGCTAGATCTACTGTCTCTATTATATTATGACAGACCAGCTAGATCTACTGTCTCTATTATATTATGACAGACCAGCTAGATCTACTGTCTCTATTATATTATGACAGACCAGCTAGATCTACTGTCTCTATTATATTATGACAGACCAGCTAGATCTACTGTCTCTATTGTGTTATGATGACCAGCTAGATCGACTGTCTCTATTATATTATGACAGACCAGCTAGATCTACTGTCTCTATTATATTATGACAGACCAGCTAGATCTACTGTCTCTATTATATTATGACAGACCAGCTAGATCTACTGTCTCTATTATATTATGACAGACCAGCTAGATCTACTGTCTCTATTATATTATGACAGACCAGCTAGATCTACTGTCTCTATTATATTATGACAGACCAGCTAGATCTACTGTCTCTATTATATTATGACAGACCAGCTAGATCTACTGTCTCTATTATATTATGACAGACCAGCTAGATCTACTGTCTCTATTATATTATGACAGACCAGCTAGATCTACTGTCTCTATTATATTATGACAGACCAGCTAGATCTACTGTCTCTATTATATTATGACAGACCAGCTAGATCTACTGTCTCTATTATATTATGACAGACCAGCTAGATCTACTGTCTCTATTATATTATGACAGACCAGCTAGATCTACTGTCTCTATTATATTATGACAGACCAGCTAGATCTACTGTCTCTATATATTATGACAGACCAGCTAGATCTACTGTCTCTATTATATTATGACAGACCAGCTAGATCTACTGTCTCTATTATATTATGACAGACCAGCTAGATCTACTGTCTCTATTATATTATGACAGACCAGCTAGATCTACTGTCTCTATTATATTATGACAGACCAGCTAGATCTACTGTCTCTATTATATTATGACAGACCAGCTAGATCTACTGTCTCTATTATTTTATGACCAGCTTGATCTACTGTCTCTATTATATTTTGACAGACCAGTTAGAATCTACTGTCTTTATTATATTTTGACAGAACCAGCTAGATCTACTGGTCTCATGTTATATTATGACAGACCAGCTAGATCTAACTGTCTCTATTATATTATGACAGACCAGGCTAGATCTACTGTCTCTATTATATTATGACAGACCAGCTAGATCTACTGTCTCTATTATATTATGACAGACCAGCTAGATCTACTGTCTCTATTATATTATGACAGACCAGCTAGATCTACTGTCTCTATTATTTTATGACCAGCTTGATCTACTGTCTCTAATATATTATGACAAACCTGCTAGATCTACTGCCTCTATTATATTATGACAGACCAGCTAGATCTACTGTCTCTATTATATTATGACAGACCAGCTAGATCTACTGTCTCTATTATATTATGACAGACCAGCTAGATCTACTGTCTCTATTATATTATGACAGACCAGCTAGATCTACTGTCTCTATTATTTATGACAGACCAGCTAGATCTACTGTCTCTATTATATTATGACAGACCAGCTAGATCTACTGTCTCTATTATATTATGACAGACCAGCTAGATCTACTGTCTCTATTATATTATGACAGACCAGCTAGATCTACTGTCTCTATTATATTATGACAGACCAGCTAGATCTACTGTCTCTATTATATTATGACAGACCAGCTAGATCTACTGTCT
The DNA here is from genome assembly GCF_002021735.2 of Oncorhynchus kisutch. Lineage (NCBI taxonomy): Eukaryota > Metazoa > Chordata > Actinopteri > Salmoniformes > Salmonidae > Oncorhynchus > Oncorhynchus kisutch. The sequence continues at coordinate 80,237 of NW_022263180.1, forward strand.
CTATTATATTATGACAGACCAGCTAGATCTACTGTCTCTATTATATTATGACAGACCAGCTAGATCTACTGTCTCTATTATATTATGACAGACCAGCTAGATCTACTGTCTCTATTATATTATGACAGACCAGCTAGATCTACTGTCTCTATTATATTATGACAGACCAGCTAGATCTACTGTCTCTATTATATTATGACAGACCAGCTAGATCTACTGTCTCTATTATATTATGACAGACCAGCTAGATCTACTGTCTCTATTATATTATGACAGACCAGCTAGATCTACTGTCTCTATTATATTATGACAGACCAGCTAGATCTACTGTCTCTATTATATTATGACAGACCAGCTAGATCTACTGTCTCTATTATATTATGACAGACCAGCTAGATCTACTGTCTCTATTATATTATGACAGACCAGCTAGATCTACTGTCTCTATTATATTATGACAGACCACAATATCTACTGTGTCACTATAGTATGACCGACCAGCTAAATCTACTGTCTAATTATATTATGACAGACCGCTAGCTCTACGTATTCTATATTTTATGACCAGACCAGCTAGATCTACTGTCTATACATATTAGTGACAGACCACCAAGAACCAATGCCCCTATTATATTATGACAGAAAGCTAGATCTACTTTTCTATATATTATGACAGACCAGCTATGATCTACTGATCTATTATTTAGACCAGCTTGATCTAAGTCTATAATATATTATGAAAACCGGCTAGATCTACTGTTCACTATATTATGACAGACCAGCAAATCTACGTCTCAATTATATTATGATAGACAGCTGATCTACTGTATCTATATTTTATGACAGAACAGCAATCCTACTGTCACTCTATATATATTGATGAACAGAACCAGCTAGATCTACTGTCTCTATTATTTTATGACAGACCAGTAGATCTACTGTCTCTACTATACTATGACAGACCACCAAGACCTAATGTCCCTATTATATTATGACAGACCAGCCTGATCTACTGTATCTATTATATGATGACAGACCAGATAGATCTACTGTCTCTATTATATTATGACAGACCAGCTAAATCTACTGCCTCTATTATATTATGACAGACCAGCTAGATCTACAGTCTCTATTATTTATGACCAGCTTGATCTACTGTCTCTAATATATAATGACAAACCGGCTAGATCTACTGCCTCTAATATATTATGACAGACCAGCAAGACCTAATGTCCCTATTATATTAAGACAGACCTGCTAGATCTACTGTATCTATTATTTATGACAGACCAGCTAGATCTACTGCCTCTATTATATTATGACAGACCAGCTAGATCTACTGTATCTACTATATTAAGACAGACCAGCTAATCTACTGTCTCTATTATATTATGAGAGACCAGCTAGATCTCCTGTATCTATTATTTTATGACAGACCAGCTAGATCTACTGCCTCTATTATATTATGACAGACCAGCTAGATCTACTGTATCTACTATATTATGACAGACCAGCTAAATCTACTGTCTCTATTATATTATGACAGACCAGCTAGATCTACTGTATCTATTATTTTATGACAGACCAGCTAGATCTACTGTCTCTACTATATTATGACAGACCAGTAAGACCTAATGTCCCTATTATATTATTTTTTATTTATTTTTATTTATTTATTTTACCTTTATTTAACCAGGTAGGCAAGTTGAGAACAAGTTCTCATTTACAATTGCGACCTGGCCAAGATAAAGCAAAGCAGTTCGACAGATAAAACGACACAGAGTTACACATGGAGTAAAAACAAACATACAGTCAATAATGCAGTATAAACAAGTCTATATACAATGTGAGCAAATGAGGTGAGAAGGGAGGTAAAGGCAAAAAAGGCCATGATGGCAAAGTAAATACAATATAGCAAGTAAAATACTGGAATGGTAGTTTTGCAATGGACGAATGTGCAAAGTAGAAATAAAATGATAATGGGGTGCAAAGGAGCAAAATAAATAAATAAATAAAAATTAAATACAGTTGGGAAAGAGGTAGTTGTTTGGGCTAAATTATAGGTGGGCTATGTACAGGTGCAGTAATCTGTGAGCTGCTCTGACAGTTGGTGCTTAAAGCTAGTGAGGGAGATAAGTGTTTCCAGTTTCAGAGATTTTTGTAGTTCGTTCCAGTCATTGGCAGCAGAGAACTGGAAGGAGAGGCGGCCAAAGAAAGAATTGGTTTTGGGGGTGACTAGAGAGATATACCTGCTGGAGCGTGTGCTACAGGTGGGAGATGCTATGGTGACCAGCGAGCTGAGATAAGGGGGGACTTTACCTAGCAGGGTCTTGTAGATGACATGGAGCCAGTGGGTTTGGCGACGAGTATGAAGCGAGGGCCAGCCAACGAGAGCGTACAGGTCGCAATGGTGGGTAGTATATGGGGCTTTGGTGATAAAACGGATTGCACTGTGATAGACTGCATCCAATTTGTTGAGTAGGGTATTGGAGGCTATTTTGTAAATGACATCGCCAAAGTCGAGGATTGGTAGGATGGTCAGTTTTACAAGGGTATGTTTGGCAGCATGAGTGAAGGATGCTTTGTTGCGAAATAGGAAGCCAATTCTAGATTTAACTTTGGATTGGAGATGTTTGATATGGGTCTGGAAGGAGAGTTTACAGTCTAACCAGACACCTAAGTATTTGTAGTTGTCCACGTATTCTAAGTCAGAGCCGTCCAGAGTAGTGATGTTGGACAGGCGGGTAGGTGCAGGTAGCGATCGGTTGAAAGCATGCATTTAGTTTTACTTGTATTTAAGAGCAATTGGAGGCCACGGAAGGAGAGTTGTATGGCATTGAAGCTTGCCTGGAGGGTTGTTAACACAGTGTCCAAAGAAGGGCCGGAAGTATACAGAATGGTGTCGTCTGCGTAGAGGTGGATCAGGGACTCACCAGCAGCAAGAGCGACCTCATTGATGTATACAGAGAAGAGAGTCGGTCCAAGAATTGAACCCTGTGGCACCCCCATAGAGACTGCCAGAGGTCCGGACAGCAGACCCTCCGATTTGACACACTGAACTCTATCAGAGAAGTAGTTGGTGAACCAGGCGAGGCAATCATTTGAGAAACCAAGGCTGTCGAGTCTGCCGATGAGGATATGGTGATTGACAGAGTCGAAAGCCTTGGCCAGATCAATGAATACGGCTGCACAGTAATGTTTCTTATCGATGGCGGTTAAGATATCGTTTAGGACCTTGAGCGTGGCTGAGGTGCACCCATGACCAGCTCTGAAACCAGATTGCATAGCAGAGAAGGTATGGTGAGATTCAAAATGGTCGGTAATCTGTTTGTTGACTTGGCTTTCGAAGACCTTAGAAAGGCACGGTAGGATAGATATAGGTCTGTAGCAGTTTGGGTCAAGAGTGTCCCCCCCTTTGAAGAGGGGGATGACCGCAGCTGCTTTCCAATCTTTGGGAATCTCAGACGACACGAAAGAGAGGTTGAACAGGCTAGTAATAGGGGTGGCAACAATTTCGGCAGATAATTTTAGAAAGAAAGGGTCCAGATTGTCTAGCCCGGCTGATTTGTAGGGGTCCAGATTTTGCAGCTCTTTCAGAACATCAGCTGAATGGATTTGGGAGAAGGAGAAATGGGGAAGGCTTGGGCGAGTTGCTGTTGGGGGTGCAGTGCTGTTGTCCGGGGTAGGAGTAGCCAGGTGGAAAGCATGGCCAGCCGTAGAAAAATGCTTATTGAAATTCTCAATTATGGTGGATTTATCAGTGGTGACAGTGTTTCCTATCTTCAGTGCAGTGGGCAGCTGGGAGGAGGTGTTCTTATTCTCCATGGACTTTACAGTGTCCCAGAACTTTTTTGAGTTAGTGTTGCAGGAAGCAAATTTCTGCTTGAAAAAGCTAGCCTTGGCTTTTCTAACTGCCTGTGTATAATGATTTCTAGCTTCCCTGAACAGCTGCATATCACGGGGGCTGTTCGATGCTAATGCAGAACGCCATAGGATGTTTTTGTGTTGGTTAAGGGCAGTCAGGTCTGGGGAGAACCAAGGGCTATATCTGTTCCTGGTTCTAAATTTCTTGAATGGGGCATGTTTATTTAAGATGGTTAGGAAGGCATTTTTAAAAAATATCCAGGCATCCTCTACTGACGGGATGAGATCAATATCCTTCCAGGATACCCCGGCCAGGTCGATTAGAAAGGCCTGCTCGCAGAAGTGTTTCAGGGAGCGTTTTACAGTGATGAGTGGAGGTCGTTTGACCGCTGACCCATTACGGATGCAGGCAATGAGGCAGTGATCGCTGAGATCTTGGTTGGAGACAGCAGAGGTGTATTTAGAGGGGAAGTTGGTTAGGATGATATCTATGAGGGTGCCCGTGTTTAAGGTTTTGGGGAGGTACCTGGTAGGTTCATTGATTATTTGTGTGAGATTGAGGGCATCAAGTTTAGATTGTAGGATGGCTGGGGTGTTAAGCATGTTCCAGTTTAGGTCGCCTAGCAGCACGAACTCTGAAGATAGATGGGGGGCAATCAGTTCACATATGGTGTCCAGAGCACAGCTGGGGGCAGAGGGTGGTCTATAGCAGGCGGCAACGGTGAGAGACTTGTTTTTAGAGAGGTGGATTTTTAAAAGTAGAAGTTCAAATTGTTTGGGTACAGACCTGGATAGTAGGACAGAACTCTGCAGGCTATCTTTGCAGTAAATTGCAACACCGCCCCCTTTGGCAGTTCTATCTTGTCTGAAAATGTTGTAGTTTGGAATTAAAACTTCAGAATTTTTGGTGGTCTTCCTAAGCCAGGATTCAGACACAGCTAGAACATCCGGGTTGGCAGAGTGTGCTAAAGCAGTGAATAGAACAAACTTAGGGAGGAGGCTTCTAATGTTAACATGCATGAAACCAAGGCTATTACGGTTACAGAAGTCGTCAAAAGAGAGCGCCTGGGGAATAGGAGTGGAGCTAGGCACTGCAGGGCCTGGATTCACCTCTACATCGCCAGAGGAACATAGGAGGAGTAGAATAAGGGTACGGCTAAAAGCTATGAGAATTGGTCGTCTAGAACGTCTGGAACATAGAGTAAAAGGAGGTTTCTGGGGGCGATAAAATAGCATCAAGGTATAATGTACAGACAAATGTATGGTAGGATGTGAATACAGTGGAGGTAAACCTAGGTATTGAGTGATGAAGAGAGAGATATTGTCTCTAGAAACATCGTTGAAACCAGGAGATGTCATTGCATGTGTGGGTGGTGGAACTAATAGGTTGGATAAGGTATAGTGAGCAGGACTAGAGGCTCTACAGTGAAATAAGCCAATAAACACTAACCAGAACAGAAATGGACAAGACATATTGACATTAAGGATAGGCATGCTTAGTCGAGTGATCAAAAGGGTCCGGTGAGTGGAGAGGTTGGTTGGTGATTTAGACAGCTAGCCAGGGCATCGGTAGCAAGCTAGCATAGGATGGAGGTCTGTTAGCCACCCCTTACGTTCCGTCAGTAGATTAGTGGGGTTCCGTGTGGTAGAGGGGATTAATCCAAATCACACAACAACAACAAAAATAAAAACAATAGATATAGTTATAGAGGCCCAAGAAGAAAAGACAATAATAATAAAAATAAATAAATTGTCCGATTGTCTATTCAGATAGCAGCCGGTAAGACAGCTAACGGTTAGCAGGCCGCAGATGGGCGTTCAGGTAACGTCGCGACGGAGGAGCCGGCCGAATAACTCCCTCGGGTAGATAACGTCGGCAGTCCAGCTGTGAAGGCCCGGTGGGGCTCCGCGAAGGCAGCAAAACGGGTCCGGATAGGTGACTGCAGCCCAGGTGTGATTGATGGAACTCAGGAGTGATTGACGGAGCTTGCTAGCTCCGGAACAATTGATGTTTGCTCCGGAATCGACGAAGGCCGATGGTCACACGGATAGCAGCTAGCTAGCTGTGAGATCCGGGTATGAATGTCCAGGGACATGGAGAGAAAAATTGGTCCGGTATGTTCCGTTCCGAGCCGCGCTGCGCCGTACAGAACTGGCGATAGATCTTCGAGCTAAAGGATAGCTGATGACCACAAACCGTGGTTAGCTGAATATTAACGATTTGCCAGTAAAGGAGCTAACTAGCTTCTGAACTAGCTTCTGGATTAGCTTCTGGCTAGTTTCAGGCTAGCTTCTTGGAGTTTCTGGCTAGCTTCTTGGAGGATTACAGATCTGAGGTAAATAATACTTTTTTATAAATATACATTGGTGAGGCGGGTTGCAGGAGAGTGTTTTGAAGATGAGTTGATGGAAAATAAAAATAAAATGTATGTGAAAAAGTTGTAAATATATATATATACAGGACACGACAAGACGAGGACAAAAGACGTCTGAACTGCTATGCCACCTCGGTTATTATGACAGAACAGCTAGATCTACTGTCTCTATTATATTATGACAGACCAGGTAGATCTACTGTCTCTATTATATCATGACAGACCAGCTAGATCTAATGTCCCTATTATATTATGACAGACCAGCTTGATCTACTGTCTCTAATATATTATGACAAACCGGCTAGATCTACTGTATCTACTATATTATGACAGACCAGCTAAATCTACTGTCTCTATTATATTATGACAGACCAGCTAGATCTACTGTATCTATTATTTTATGACAGACCAGCTAGATCTACTGTCTCTACTATACTATGACAGACCACCAAGACCTAATGTCCCTATTATATTATGACAGACCAGCTAGATCTACTGTATCTATTATATGATGACAGACCAGATAGATCTACTGTCTCTATTATATTATGACAGACCAGCTAAATCTACTGCCTCTATTATATTATGACAGACCAGCTAGATCTACTGTCTCTATTATTTTATGACCAGCTTGATCTACTGCCTCTATTATATTATGACAGACCAACTAGATCTACTGTATCTACTATATTATGACAGACCAGCTAAATATACTGTCTCTATTATATTATGATAGACCAGCTAGATCTACTGTATCTATTATTTTATGACAGACCAGCTAAATCTACTGTCTCTATTATATTATGACAGACCAGCTAGATCTACTGTATCTATTATTTTATGACAGACCAGCTAGATCTACTGCCTCTATTATATTATGACAGACCAGCTAGATCTACTGTATCTACTATATTAAGACAGACCAGCTAATCTACTGTCTCTATTATATTATGAGAGACCAGCTAGATCTCCTGTATCTATTATTTTATGACAGACCAGCTAGATCTACTGCCTCTATTATATTATGACAGACCAGCTAGATCTACTGTATCTACTATATTATGACAGACCAGCTAAATCTACTGTCTCTATTATATTATGACAGACCAGCTAGATCTACTGTATCTATTATTTTATGACAGACCAGCTAGATCTACTGTCTCTACTATATTATGACTGACCAGTAAGACCTAATGTCCCTATTATATTATGACAGACCAGCTAGATCTACTGTCTCTATTATATTATGACAGACCAGGTAGATCTACTGTCTCTATTATATCATGACAGACCAGCTAGATCTAATGTCCCTATTATATTATGACAGACCAGCTAGATCTACTGTCTCTATTATATTATGACAGACCAGTAAGACCTAATGTCCCTATTATATGATGACAGACCAGCTAGATCTACTGTATCTATTATATGATGACAGACCAGCTAGATCTACTGTCACTAATATATTATGACAAACCGGCTAGATCAACTGCCTCTAGTATATTATGACAGACCAGCTAGATCTACTGTATCTATTATTTTATGACAGACCAGCTAGATCTACTGTCTCTATTATATTATGACAGACCAGCTAGATCTACTGTATCTATTATATTATGACAGACCAGCTAGATCTACTGTCTCTACTATATTATGACAAACCTGCTAGATCTACTGTATCTATTATATTATGACAGATCTGCTAGATCTACTGCCTCTATTATTTTATGACAGACCAGCTAAATCTACTGTCTCTATTATATTATGACAGACCAGCTAGGTCTACTGTATCTATTATTTTATGACAAACCAGCTGGATCTACTGTCGCTACTATATTATGACAGACCACCAAGACCTAATGTCCCTATTATATTATGACAGACCAGCTAGATCTACTCTATCTATTATGTGATGCCAGACCAGATAGATCTACTGTCTCTACTATATTATGACAGACCAGCTAAATCTACTGCCTCTATTATATTATGACAGACCAGCTAGATCTACTGTATCTATTATTTTATGACAGACCAGCTAGATCTACTGCCTCTATTATATTATGACAGACCAGCTAGATCTACTGTATCTACTATATTATGACAGACCAGCTAAATCTACTGTCTCTATTATATTATGATAGACCTGCTAGATCTACTGTATCTATTCTTTTATGACAGACCAGCTAGATCTACTGTCTCTAATATATAATGACAAACCGGCTAGATCTACTGCCTCTAATATATTATGACAGACCAGCAAGACCCAATGTCCCTATTATATTAAGACAGACCTGCTAGATCTACTGTATCTATTATTTTATGACAGACCAGCTAGGTCTACTGCCTCTATTATATTATGACAGACCAGCTAGATCTACTGTATCTACTATATTATGACAGACCAGCTAGATCTACTGTTTCTACTATATTATGACAGACCAGCTACATCTACTGTATCTATTATTTTATGACAGACCAGCTAGATCTACAGTATCTATTATATTATGACAGACCAGCTAGATCTACTGTATCTACTATATTATGACAGACCAGCTAAATCTACTGTCTCTATTATATTATGATAGACCAGCTAGATCTACTGTATCTATTATTTTATGACAGACCAGCTAAATCTACTGTCTCTATTATATTATGACAGACCAGCTAGATCTACTGTATCTATTATTTTATGACAGACCAGCTAGATCTACTGCCTCTATTATATTATGACAGACCAGCTAGATCTACTGTATCTACTATATTAAGACAGACCAGCTAATCTACTGTCTCTATTATATTATGAGAGACCAGCTAGATCTCCTGTATCTATTATTTTATGACAGACCAGCTAGATCTACTGCCTCTATTATATTATGACAGACCAGCTAGATCTACTGTATCTACTATATTATGACAGACCAGCTAAATCTACTGTCTCTATTATATTATGACAGACCAGCTAGATCTACTGTATCTATTATTTTATGACAGACCAGCTAGATCTACTGTCTCTACTATATTATGACTGACCAGTAAGACCTAATGTCCCTATTATATTATGACAGACCAGCTAGATCTACTGTCTCTATTATATTATGACAGACCAGGTAGATCTACTGTCTCTATTATATCATGACAGACCAGCTAGATCTAATGTCCCTATTATATTATGACAGACCAGCTAGATCTACTGTCTCTATTATATTATGACAGACCAGTAAGACCTAATGTCCCTATTATATGATGACAGACCAGCTAGATCTACTGTATCTATTATATGATGACAGACCAGCTAGATCTACTGTCACTAATATATTATGACAAACCGGCTAGATCAACTGCCTCTAGTATATTATGACAGACCAGCTAGATCTACTGTATCTATTATTTTATGACAGACCACCTGCACGAGAAATCTCTTCTTAAAATCAGGGGTCTGGAGAACAGGGAATGAGCACAGTCGTTTTTTTAGTGTCATGAAGGCTTCCTCACACTCCTCAGTCCACTTCACAGGGTTGCTGGCCCCCTTCGAAGTGAGGTTGGTCAGAGGGACAGCGATGGTCGAAAACTGTGGAATGAATCTCCGGTACCACCCTGCCAGACCTAGGAAGGACTTCACCTGTGTCTTGGTTCTGGGTTGAGGGCTATTCCTGATGGACTCCACTTTCTCCACCTGAGGCCGAACTTCACCCTTACCCAGCTGGTAACCCAGGTACTTTGTCTCCTGTTTCGCCCACTCACACTTCAGGAGGTTAAGCGTGAGGCCTGCTTCATGGATCTTCCCCAGGACGCTGCTAAGATGCTGTATGTGCTCCTCCCAGGAGTGGCTGTAGATCACCACGTCGTCCAAGTAAGCAGCACAGTAATTGTCACAGTCCTGGAGGACCTTGTCCATCAGCCTCTGGAAAGTCGCAGGGGCCCCATGAAGGCCAAACGGCATGACCTTGAACTGGAACAGGCCCATTGGCGTCCGGAATGCAGTGTAGGCCTTGGATTGTTCATCCAGGGGCACCTGCCAGTACCCTTTGCAGAGATCCAATGTGGTGATGTAATGAGCTCTACCTATTCTCTCCAGTAAGTCATCAATGCGGGGCATGGGATAGGCATCAAACTGGGAGATGGCATTCACCTTACGGAAGTCCATGCAGACGCGCAAAGAGCCATCCTTCTTTGGGACAATGACAATAGGGCTGCTCCATTCACTTGAAGATGGCTCGACAACATCCATCTCTATCATGGTGTGGACCTCTTCCTTGAGGGCTACCACCAGCCTCTCAGGCACACGGTAAGGATGCTGGCGGACAGGGTTCTGGCCAGGTTTCAAACGAATGACGTGTTCCAGGACTTTGGTTCTTCCTGGTCTCTGACTGAAGAGGGCCGGATACTTGCCAAACAGCTGCTTCAGCTCATCTTGCTTGTCTTCTTCCAGGTGAGCCAGTATGACTTCTGCTCGTTCTTTCCATGCCTCTGTGACCCCATCCGACTCATCCTCTTCTACTCTGCGGACCAGAAAGGACTTTCCTTTGGAGAGTTCCTCTTTCTCCTCCCAGGCCTTGAGAAGGTTCACATGGTAGGTTTGCTTCTTCTTACCCTTGTCCGGGTGCAGCACCTCGTAGGTCACTGGGCCCATCTTCCTCCCGATTAGGTACGGTCCTTGCCATTGCGCAAGGAGCTTGCTGGTAGATGAGGGAAGGAGGAGCAGGACTTTCTGTCCTGGCTCAAACTCTCTGTGGCGAGCGTGCTGGTCATAGCCTCTCTTCTGGGCCTTCTGGGCTTGCTGAAGGTTTGCTCTAGCTTCCTCTCGGTACCGTTCCAACCTGTCTCGCATCTGGAGGACATACTGGACAATCCCCTGTCCTGAGGTAGCTACTGGGGAACCTTCCCAGCACTTCTTCAGCAGGTCCAGTGATCCCACCACTGCCACCATATGTCACGTAGAGTAGGCCAGATGGCTAAACTGGATATCCTAACCTCTATAAAAAATAAAAGATGGCGGAACCGCAAAAGTTCTTCTGTGCAAAGGTGTTTATTTACAAGTGATTCCGGAACAGAAAACAACAGTACTGCCATCAACGTCTACCTTATGGGACAGCTTAACAACAATGCTGCCCCATCCACAGCTCAATCCAAAAAATCCCCCTTAGAGACTGGAGAGAGGCTCCTTTTGTAGGGCTAGCCCCTCCCCTCAGAACAATTAACCCTAATTAATTAATCAATTAACAATACAAACCTACATTTTCCATGAACTAAACATACTAAAGGATATACATTGCAACACGGTTTTAAACAATATCACAACATAACATTTACAACATTACATCACTACTGACAATATCTTTCAATATGCCCATATGCATTAATGAGCCATTTGGGACAGGCACTATAAAGCCAACCCAATTCCCTTAGCTCGGGTCCTTTTCCAGCATACCCAAAGCTACAGAGATGGAGAGAGAGGAACAGAACAAACAAACAATGCGCTCATCCACAACATTGATAAGTATGAAATGCCATGCACCAAGACAGAGTTAAATTGTGTGTCGACCACAATTGTTACTGATGGGATAATGGCGCGAGGGAGGAAGTGATGAATATGTTGTGTGCGTTAAAGAAACCAAAGGCTGCCCGCGGCCAGGTGACGGACTTCTAACGGCACATATGATGACAAGACCAGCTAGATCATACTGTATCGATTATAGATGACAGACCCAGCAGATCTACTGTCACTAAGATATTATGACAAACCGGCTAGATCAAAAACTTGCCCTCGTATATTATGACGACCACTATATTACTGTATCTATTATTATGACAGACAAGCTATATCTACTGTATCTAATATATTAATGACACAGACCAGCTAGATCTACTGTCTCTATTATATTATGACAGACCAGCTAGATCTACTGTCTCTATTATATTATGACAGACCAGCTAGATCTACTGTCTCTATTATATTATGACAGACCAGCTAGATCTACTGTCTCTATTATATTATGACAGACCAGCTAGATCTACTGTCTCTATTATATTATGACAGACCAGCTAGATCTACTGTCTCTATTATATTATGACAGACCAGCTAGATCTACTGTCTCTATTATATTATGACAGACCAGCTAGATCTACTGTCTCTATTATATTATGACAGACCAGCTAGATCTACTGTCTCTATTATATTATGACAGACCAGCTAGATCTACTGTCTCTATTATATTATGACAGACCAGCTAGATCTACTGTCTCTATTATATTATGACAGACCAGCTAGATCTACTGTCTCTATTATATTATGACAGACCAGCTAGATCTACTGTCTCTATTATATTATGACAGACCAGCTAGATCTACTGTCTCTATTATATTATGACAGACCAGCTAGATCTACTGTCTCTATTATATTATGACAGACCAGCTAGATCTACTGTCTCTATTATATTATGACAGACCAGCTAGATCTACTGTCTCTATTATATTATGACAGACCAGCTAGATCTACTGTCTCTATTATATTATGACAGACCAGCTAGATCTACTGTCTCTATTATATTATGACAGACCAGCTAGATCTACTGTCTCTATTATATTATGACAGACCAGCTAGATCTACTGTCTCTATTATATTATGACAGACCAGCTAGATCTACTGTCTCTATTATATTATGACAGACCAGCTAGATCTACTGTCTCTATTATATTATGACAGACCAGCTAGATCTACTGTCTCTATTATATTATGACAGACCAGCTAGATCTACTGTCTCTATTATATTATGACAGACCAGCTAGATCTACTGTCTCTATTATATTATGACAGACCAGCTAGATCTACTGTCTCTATTATATTATGACAGACCAGCTAGATCTACTGTCTCTATTATATTATGACAGACCAGCTAGATCTACTGTCTCTATTATATTATGACAGACCAGCTAGATCTACTGTCTCTATTATATTATGACAGACCAGCTAGATCTACTGTCTCTATTATATTATGACAGACCAGCTAGATCTACTGTCTCTATTATATTATGACAGACCAGCTAGATCTACTGTCTCTATTATATTATGACAGACCAGCTAGATCTACTGTCTCTATTATATTATGACAGACCAGCTAGATCTACTGTCTCTATTATATTATGACAGACCAGCTAGATCTACTGTCTCTATTATATTATGACAGACCAGCTAGATCTACTGTCTCTATTATATTATGACAGACCAGCTAGATCTACTGTCTCTATTATATTATGACAGACCAGCTAGATCTACTGTCTCTATTATATTATGACAGACCAGCTAGATCTACTGTCTCTATTATATTATGACAGACCAGCTAGATCTACTGTCTCTATTATATTATGACAGACCAGCTAGATCTACTGTCTCTATTATATTATGACAGACCAGCTAGATCTACTGTCTCTATTATATTATGACAGACCAGCTAGATCTACTGTCTCTATTATATTATGACAGACCAGCTAGATCTACTGTCTCTATTATATTATGACAGACCAGCTAGATCTACTGTCTCTATTATATTATGACAGACCAGCTAGATCTACTGTCTCTATTATATTATGACAGACCAGCTAGATCTACTGTCTCTATTATATTATGACAGACCAGCTAGATCTACTGTCTCTATTATATTATGACAGACCAGCTAGATCTACTGTCTCTATTATATTATGACAGACCAGCTAGATCTACTGTCTCTATTATATTATGACAGACCAGCTAGATCTACTGTCTCTATTATATTATGACAGACCAGCTAGATCTACTGTCTCTATTATATTATGACAGACCAGCTAGATCTACTGTCTCTATTATATTATGACAGACCAGCTAGATCTACTGTCTCTATTATATTATGACAGACCAGCTAGATCTACTGTCTCTATTATATTATGACAGACCAGCTAGATCTACTGTCTCTATTATATTATGACAGACCAGCTAGATCTACTGTCTCTATTATATTATGACAGACCAGCTAGATCTACTGTCTCTATTATATTATGACAGACCAGCTAGATCTACTGTCTCTATTATATTATGACAGACCAGCTAGATCTACTGTCTCTATTATATTATGACAGACCAGCTAGATCTACTGTCTCTATTATATTATGACAGACCAGCTAGATCTACTGTCTCTATTATATTATGACAGACCAGCTAGATCTACTGTCTCTATTATATTATGACAGACCAGCTAGATCTACTGTCTCTATTATATTATGACAGACCAGCTAGATCTACTGTCTCTATTATATTATGACAGACCAGCTAGATCTACTGTCTCTATTATATTATGACAGACCAGCTAGATCTACTGTCTCTATTATATTATGACAGACCAGCTAGATCTACTGTCTCTATTATATTATGACAGACCAGCTAGATCTACTGTCTCTATTATATTATGACAGACCAGCTAGATCTACTGTCTCTATTATATTATGACAGACCAGCTAGATCTACTGTCTCTATTATATTATGACAGACCAGCTAGATCTACTGTCTCTATTATATTATGACAGACCAGCTAGATCTACTGTCTCTATTATATTATGACAGACCAGCTAGATCTACTGTCTCTATTATATTATGACAGACCAGCTAGATCTACTGTCTCTATTATATTATGACAGACCAGCTAGATCTACTGTCTCTATTATATTATGACAGACCAGCTAGATCTACTGTCTCTATTATATTATGACAGACCAGCTAGATCTACTGTCTCTATTATATTATGACAGACCAGCTAGATCTACTGTCTCTATTATATTATGACAGACCAGCTAGATCTACTGTCTCTATTATATTATGACAGACCAGCTAGATCTACTGTCTCTATTATATTATGACAGACCAGCTAGATCTACTGTCTCTATTATATTATGACAGACCAGCTAGATCTACTGTCTCTATTATATTATGACAGACCAGCTAGATCTACTGTCTCTATTATATTATGACAGACCAGCTAGATCTACTGTCTCTATTATATTATGACAGACCAGCTAGATCTACTGTCTCTATTATATTATGACAGACCAGCTAGATCTACTGTCTCTATTATATTATGACAGACCAGCTAGATCTACTGTCTCTATTATATTATGACAGACCAGCTAGATCTACTGTCTCTATTATATTATGACAGACCAGCTAGATCTACTGTCTCTATTATATTATGACAGACCAGCTAGATCTACTGTCTCTATTATATTATGACAGACCAGCTAGATCTACTGTCTCTATTATATTATGACAGACCAGCTAGATCTACTGTCTCTATTATATTATGACAGACCAGCTAGATCTACTGTCTCTATTATATTATGACAGACCAGCTAGATCTACTGTCTCTATTATATTATGACAGACCAGCTAGATCTACTGTCTCTATTATATTATGACAGACCAGCTAGATCTACTGTCTCTATTATATTATGACAGACCAGCTAGATCTACTGTCTCTATTATATTATGACAGACCAGCTAGATCTACTGTCTCTATTATATTATGACAGACCAGCTAGATCTACTGTCTCTATTATATTATGACAGACCAGCTAGATCTACTGTCTCTATTATATTATGACAGACCAGCTAGATCTACTGTCTCTATTATATTATGACAGACCAGCTAGATCTACTGTCTCTATTATATTATGACAGACCAGCTAGATCTACTGTCTCTATTATATTATGACAGACCAGCTAGATCTACTGTCTCTATTATATTATGACAGACCAGCTAGATCTACTGTCTCTATTATATTATGACAGACCAGCTAGATCTACTGTCTCTATTATATTATGACAGACCAGCTAGATCTACTGTCTCTATTATATTATGACAGACCAGCTAGATCTACTGTCTCTATTATATTATGACAGACCAGCTAGATCTACTGTCTCTATTATATTATGACAGACCAGCTAGATCTACTGTCTCTATTATATTATGACAGACCAGCTAGATCTACTGTCTCTATTATATTATGACAGACCAGCTAGATCTACTGTCTCTATTATATTATGACAGACCAGCTAGATCTACTGTCTCTATTATATTATGACAGACCAGCTAGATCTACTGTCTCTATTATATTATGACAGACCAGCTAGATCTACTGTCTCTATTATATTATGACAGACCAGCTAGATCTACTGTCTCTATTATATTATGACAGACCAGCTAGATCTACTGTCTCTATTATATTATGACAGACCAGCTAGATCTACTGTCTCTATTATATTATGACAGACCAGCTAGATCTACTGTCTCTATTATATTATGACAGACCAGCTAGATCTACTGTCTCTATTATATTATGACAGACCAGCTAGATCTACTGTCTCTATTATATTATGACAGACCAGCTAGATCTACTGTCTCTATTATATTATGACAGACCAGCTAGATCTACTGTCTCTATTATATTATGACAGACCAGCTAGATCTACTGTCTCTATTATATTATGACAGACCAGCTAGATCTACTGTCTCTATTATATTATGACAGACCAGCTAGATCTACTGTCTCTATTATATTATGACAGACCAGCTAGATCTACTGTCTCTATTATATTATGACAGACCAGCTAGATCTACTGTCTCTATTATATTATGACAGACCAGCTAGATCTACTGTCTCTATTATATTATGACAGACCAGCTAGATCTACTGTCTCTATTATATTATGACAGACCAGCTAGATCTACTGTCTCTATTATATTATGACAGACCAGCTAGATCTACTGTCTCTATTATATTATGACAGACCAGCTAGATCTACTGTCTCTATTATATTATGACAGACCAGCTAGATCTACTGTCTCTATTATATTATGACAGACCAGCTAGATCTACTGTCTCTATTATATTATGACAGACCAGCTAGATCTACTGTCTCTATTATATTATGACAGACCAGCTAGATCTACTGTCTCTATTATATTATGACAGACCAGCTAGATCTACTGTCTCTATTATATTATGACAGACCAGCTAGATCTACTGTCTCTATTATATTATGACAGACCAGCTAGATCTACTGTCTCTATTATATTATGACAGACCAGCTAGATCTACTGTCTCTATTATATTATGACAGACCAGCTAGATCTACTGTCTCTATTATATTATGACAGACCAGCTAGATCTACTGTCTCTATTATATTATGACAGACCAGCTAGATCTACTGTCTCTATTATATTATGACAGACCAGCTAGATCTACTGTCTCTATTATATTATGACAGACCAGCTAGATCTACTGTCTCTATTATATTATGACAGACCAGCTAGATCTACTGTCTCTATTATATTATGACAGACCAGCTAGATCTACTGTCTCTATTATATTATGACAGACCAGCTAGATCTACTGTCTCTATTATATTATGACAGACCAGCTAGATCTACTGTCTCTATTATATTATGACAGACCAGCTAGATCTACTGTCTCTATTATATTATGACAGACCAGCTAGATCTACTGTCTCTATTATATTATGACAGACCAGCTAGATCTACTGTCTCTATTATATTATGACAGACCAGCTAGATCTACTGTCTCTATTATATTATGACAGACCAGCTAGATCTACTGTCTCTATTATATTATGACAGACCAGCTAGATCTACTGTCTCTATTATATTATGACAGACCAGCTAGATCTACTGTCTCTATTATATTATGACAGACCAGCTAGATCTACTGTCTCTATTATATTATGACAGACCAGCTAGATCTACTGTCTCTATTATATTATGACAGACCAGCTAGATCTACTGTCTCTATTATATTATGACAGACCAGCTAGATCTACTGTCTCTATTATATTATGACAGACCAGCTAGATCTACTGTCTCTATTATATTATGACAGACCAGCTAGATCTACTGTCTCTATTATATTATGACAGACCAGCTAGATCTACTGTCTCTATTATATTATGACAGACCAGCTAGATCTACTGTCTCTATTATATTATGACAGACCAGCTAGATCTACTGTCTCTATTATATTATGACAGACCAGCTAGATCTACTGTCTCTATTATATTATGACAGACCAGCTAGATCTACTGTCTCTATTATATTATGACAGACCAGCTAGATCTACTGTCTCTATTATATTATGACAGACCAGCTAGATCTACTGTCTCTATTATATTATGACAGACCAGCTAGATCTACTGTCTCTATTATATTATGACAGACCAGCTAGATCTACTGTCTCTATTATATTATGACAGACCAGCTAGATCTACTGTCTCTATTATATTATGACAGACCAGCTAGATCTACTGTCTCTATTATATTATGACAGACCAGCTAGATCTACTGTCTCTATTATATTATGACAGACCAGCTAGATCTACTGTCTCTATTATATTATGACAGACCAGCTAGATCTACTGTCTCTATTATATTATGACAGACCAGCTAGATCTACTGTCTCTATTATATTATGACAGACCAGCTAGATCTACTGTCTCTATTATATTATGACAGACCAGCTAGATCTACTGTCTCTATTATATTATGACAGACCAGCTAGATCTACTGTCTCTATTATATTATGACAGACCAGCTAGATCTACTGTCTCTATTATATTATGACAGACCAGCTAGATCTACTGTCTCTATTATATTATGACAGACCAGCTAGATCTACTGTCTCTATTATATTATGACAGACCAGCTAGATCTACTGTCTCTATTATATTATGACAGACCAGCTAGATCTACTGTCTCTATTATATTATGACAGACCAGCTAGATCTACTGTCTCTATTATATTATGACAGACCAGCTAGATCTACTGTCTCTATTATATTATGACAGACCAGCTAGATCTACTGTCTCTATTATATTATGACAGACCAGCTAGATCTACTGTCTCTATTATATTATGACAGACCAGCTAGATCTACTGTCTCTATTATATTATGACAGACCAGCTAGATCTACTGTCTCTATTATATTATGACAGACCAGCTAGATCTACTGTCTCTATTATATTATGACAGACCAGCTAGATCTACTGTCTCTATTATATTATGACAGACCAGCTAGATCTACTGTCTCTATTATATTATGACAGACCAGCTAGATCTACTGTCTCTATTATATTATGACAGACCAGCTAGATCTACTGTCTCTATTATATTATGACAGACCAGCTAGATCTACTGTCTCTATTATATTATGACAGACCAGCTAGATCTACTGTCTCTATTATATTATGACAGACCAGCTAGATCTACTGTCTCTATTATATTATGACAGACCAGCTAGATCTACTGTCTCTATTATATTATGACAGACCAGCTAGATCTACTGTCTCTATTATATTATGACAGACCAGCTAGATCTACTGTCTCTATTATATTATGACAGACCAGCTAGATCTACTGTCTCTATTATATTATGACAGACCAGCTAGATCTACTGTCTCTATTATATTATGACAGACCAGCTAGATCTACTGTCTCTATTATATTATGACAGACCAGCTAGATCTACTGTCTCTATTATATTATGACAGACCAGCTAGATCTACTGTCTCTATTATATTATGACAGACCAGCTAGATCTACTGTCTCTATTATATTATGACAGACCAGCTAGATCTACTGTCTCTATTATATTATGACAGACCAGCTAGATCTACTGTCTCTATTATATTATGACAGACCAGCTAGATCTACTGTCTCTATTATATTATGACAGACCAGCTAGATCTACTGTCTCTATTATATTATGACAGACCAGCTAGATCTACTGTCTCTATTATATTATGACAGACCAGCTAGATCTACTGTCTCTATTATATTATGACAGACCAGCTAGATCTACTGTCTCTATTATATTATGACAGACCAGCTAGATCTACTGTCTCTATTATATTATGACAGACCAGCTAGATCTACTGTCTCTATTATATTATGACAGACCAGCTAGATCTACTGTCTCTATTATATTATGACAGACCAGCTAGATCTACTGTCTCTATTATATTATGACAGACCAGCTAGATCTACTGTCTCTATTATATTATGACAGACCAGCTAGATCTACTGTCTCTATTATATTATGACAGACCAGCTAGATCTACTGTCTCTATTATATTATGACAGACCAGCTAGATCTACTGTCTCTATTATATTATGACAGACCAGCTAGATCTACTGTCTCTATTATATTATGACAGACCAGCTAGATCTACTGTCTCTATTATATTATGACAGACCAGCTAGATCTACTGTCTCTATTATATTATGACAGACCAGCTAGATCTACTGTCTCTATTATATTATGACAGACCAGCTAGATCTACTGTCTCTATTATATTATGACAGACCAGCTAGATCTACTGTCTCTATTATATTATGACAGACCAGCTAGATCTACTGTCTCTATTATATTATGACAGACCAGCTAGATCTACTGTCTCTATTATATTATGACAGACCAGCTAGATCTACTGTCTCTATTATATTATGACAGACCAGCTAGATCTACTGTCTCTATTATATTATGACAGACCAGCTAGATCTACTGTCTCTATTATATTATGACAGACCAGCTAGATCTACTGTCTCTATTATATTATGACAGACCAGCTAGATCTACTGTCTCTATTATATTATGACAGACCAGCTAGATCTACTGTCTCTATTATATTATGACAGACCAGCTAGATCTACTGTCTCTATTATATTATGACAGACCAGCTAGATCTACTGTCTCTATTATATTATGACAGACCAGCTAGATCTACTGTCTCTATTATATTATGACAGACCAGCTAGATCTACTGTCTCTATTATATTATGACAGACCAGCTAGATCTACTGTCTCTATTATATTATGACAGACCAGCTAGATCTACTGTCTCTATTATATTATGACAGACCAGCTAGATCTACTGTCTCTATTATATTATGACAGACCAGCTAGATCTACTGTCTCTATTATATTATGACAGACCAGCTAGATCTACTGTCTCTATTATATTATGACAGACCAGCTAGATCTACTGTCTCTATTATATTATGACAGACCAGCTAGATCTACTGTCTCTATTATATTATGACAGACCAGCTAGATCTACTGTCTCTATTATATTATGACAGACCAGCTAGATCTACTGTCTCTATTATATTATGACAGACCAGCTAGATCTACTGTCTCTATTATATTATGACAGACCAGCTAGATCTACTGTCTCTATTATATTATGACAGACCAGCTAGATCTACTGTCTCTATTATATTATGACAGACCAGCTAGATCTACTGTCTCTATTATATTATGACAGACCAGCTAGATCTACTGTCTCTATTATATTATGACAGACCAGCTAGATCTACTGTCTCTATTATATTATGACAGACCAGCTAGATCTACTGTCTCTATTATATTATGACAGACCAGCTAGATCTACTGTCTCTATTATATTATGACAGACCAGCTAGATCTACTGTCTCTATTATATTATGACAGACCAGCTAGATCTACTGTCTCTATTATATTATGACAGACCAGCTAGATCTACTGTCTCTATTATATTATGACAGACCAGCTAGATCTACTGTCTCTATTATATTATGACAGACCAGCTAGATCTACTGTCTCTATTATATTATGACAGACCAGCTAGATCTACTGTCTCTATTATATTATGACAGACCAGCTAGATCTACTGTCTCTATTATATTATGACAGACCAGCTAGATCTACTGTCTCTATTATATTATGACAGACCAGCTAGATCTACTGTCTCTATTATATTATGACAGACCAGCTAGATCTACTGTCTCTATTATATTATGACAGACCAGCTAGATCTACTGTCTCTATTATATTATGACAGACCAGCTAGATCTACTGTCTCTATTATATTATGACAGACCAGCTAGATCTACTGTCTCTATTATATTATGACAGACCAGCTAGATCTACTGTCTCTATTATATTATGACAGACCAGCTAGATCTACTGTCTCTATTATATTATGACAGACCAGCTAGATCTACTGTCTCTATTATATTATGACAGACCAGCTAGATCTACTGTCTCTATTATATTATGACAGACCAGCTAGATCTACTGTCTCTATTATATTATGACAGACCAGCTAGATCTACTGTCTCTATTATATTATGACAGACCAGCTAGATCTACTGTCTCTATTATATTATGACAGACCAGCTAGATCTACTGTCTCTATTATATTATGACAGACCAGCTAGATCTACTGTCTCTATTATATTATGACAGACCAGCTAGATCTACTGTCTCTATTATATTATGACAGACCAGCTAGATCTACTGTCTCTATTATATTATGACAGACCAGCTAGATCTACTGTCTCTATTATATTATGACAGACCAGCTAGATCTACTGTCTCTATTATATTATGACAGACCAGCTAGATCTACTGTCTCTATTATATTATGACAGACCAGCTAGATCTACTGTCTCTATTATATTATGACAGACCAGCTAGATCTACTGTCTCTATTATATTATGACAGACCAGCTAGATCTACTGTCTCTATTATATTATGACAGACCAGCTAGATCTACTGTCTCTATTATATTATGACAGACCAGCTAGATCTACTGTCTCTATTATATTATGACAGACCAGCTAGATCTACTGTCTCTATTATATTATGACAGACCAGCTAGATCTACTGTCTCTATTATATTATGACAGACCAGCTAGATCTACTGTCTCTATTATATTATGACAGACCAGCTAGATCTACTGTCTCTATTATATTATGACAGACCAGCTAGATCTACTGTCTCTATTATATTATGACAGACCAGCTAGATCTACTGTCTCTATTATATTATGACAGACCAGCTAGATCTACTGTCTCTATTATATTATGACAGACCAGCTAGATCTACTGTCTCTATTATATTATGACAGACCAGCTAGATCTACTGTCTCTATTATATTATGACAGACCAGCTAGATCTACTGTCTCTATTATATTATGACAGACCAGCTAGATCTACTGTCTCTATTATATTATGACAGACCAGCTAGATCTACTGTCTCTATTATATTATGACAGACCAGCTAGATCTACTGTCTCTATTATATTATGACAGACCAGCTAGATCTACTGTCTCTATTATATTATGACAGACCAGCTAGATCTACTGTCTCTATTATATTATGACAGACCAGCTAGATCTACTGTCTCTATTATATTATGACAGACCAGCTAGATCTACTGTCTCTATTATATTATGACAGACCAGCTAGATCTACTGTCTCTATTATATTATGACAGACCAGCTAGATCTACTGTCTCTATTATATTATGACAGACCAGCTAGATCTACTGTCTCTATTATATTATGACAGACCAGCTAGATCTACTGTCTCTATTATATTATGACAGACCAGCTAGATCTACTGTCTCTATTATATTATGACAGACCAGCTAGATCTACTGTCTCTATTATATTATGACAGACCAGCTAGATCTACTGTCTCTATTATATTATGACAGACCAGCTAGATCTACTGTCTCTATTATATTATGACAGACCAGCTAGATCTACTGTCTCTATTATATTATGACAGACCAGCTAGATCTACTGTCTCTATTATATTATGACAGACCAGCTAGATCTACTGTCTCTATTATATTATGACAGACCAGCTAGATCTACTGTCTCTATTATATTATGACAGACCAGCTAGATCTACTGTCTCTATTATATTATGACAGACCAGCTAGATCTACTGTCTCTATTATATTATGACAGACCAGCTAGATCTACTGTCTCTATTATATTATGACAGACCAGCTAGATCTACTGTCTCTATTATATTATGACAGACCAGCTAGATCTACTGTCTCTATTATATTATGACAGACCAGCTAGATCTACTGTCTCTATTATATTATGACAGACCAGCTAGATCTACTGTCTCTATTATATTATGACAGACCAGCTAGATCTACTGTCTCTATTATATTATGACAGACCAGCTAGATCTACTGTCTCTATTATATTATGACAGACCAGCTAGATCTACTGTCTCTATTATATTATGACAGACCAGCTAGATCTACTGTCTCTATTATATTATGACAGACCAGCTAGATCTACTGTCTCTATTATATTATGACAGACCAGCTAGATCTACTGTCTCTATTATATTATGACAGACCAGCTAGATCTACTGTCTCTATTATATTATGACAGACCAGCTAGATCTACTGTCTCTATTATATTATGACAGACCAGCTAGATCTACTGTCTCTATTATATTATGACAGACCAGCTAGATCTACTGTCTCTATTATATTATGACAGACCAGCTAGATCTACTGTCTCTATTATATTATGACAGACCAGCTAGATCTACTGTCTCTATTATATTATGACAGACCAGCTAGATCTACTGTCTCTATTATATTATGACAGACCAGCTAGATCTACTGTCTCTATTATATTATGACAGACCAGCTAGATCTACTGTCTCTATTATATTATGACAGACCAGCTAGATCTACTGTCTCTATTATATTATGACAGACCAGCTAGATCTACTGTCTCTATTATATTATGACAGACCAGCTAGATCTACTGTCTCTATTATATTATGACAGACCAGCTAGATCTACTGTCTCTATTATATTATGACAGACCAGCTAGATCTACTGTCTCTATTATATTATGACAGACCAGCTAGATCTACTGTCTCTATTATATTATGACAGACCAGCTAGATCTACTGTCTCTATTATATTATGACAGACCAGCTAGATCTACTGTCTCTATTATATTATGACAGACCAGCTAGATCTACTGTCTCTATTATATTATGACAGACCAGCTAGATCTACTGTCTCTATTATATTATGACAGACCAGCTAGATCTACTGTCTCTATTATATTATGACAGACCAGCTAGATCTACTGTCTCTATTATATTATGACAGACCAGCTAGATCTACTGTCTCTATTATATTATGACAGACCAGCTAGATCTACTGTCTCTATTATATTATGACAGACCAGCTAGATCTACTGTCTCTATTATATTATGACAGACCAGCTAGATCTACTGTCTCTATTATATTATGACAGACCAGCTAGATCTACTGTCTCTATTATATTATGACAGACCAGCTAGATCTACTGTCTCTATTATATTATGACAGACCAGCTAGATCTACTGTCTCTATTATATTATGACAGACCAGCTAGATCTACTGTCTCTATTATATTATGACAGACCAGCTAGATCTACTGTCTCTATTATATTATGACAGACCAGCTAGATCTACTGTCTCTATTATATTATGACAGACCAGCTAGATCTACTGTCTCTATTATATTATGACAGACCAGCTAGATCTACTGTCTCTATTATATTATGACAGACCAGCTAGATCTACTGTCTCTATTATATTATGACAGACCAGCTAGATCTACTGTCTCTATTATATTATGACAGACCAGCTAGATCTACTGTCTCTATTATATTATGACAGACCAGCTAGATCTACTGTCTCTATTATATTATGACAGACCAGCTAGATCTACTGTCTCTATTATATTATGACAGACCAGCTAGATCTACTGTCTCTATTATATTATGACAGACCAGCTAGATCTACTGTCTCTATTATATTATGACAGACCAGCTAGATCTACTGTCTCTATTATATTATGACAGACCAGCTAGATCTACTGTCTCTATTATATTATGACAGACCAGCTAGATCTACTGTCTCTATTATATTATGACAGACCAGCTAGATCTACTGTCTCTATTATATTATGACAGACCAGCTAGATCTACTGTCTCTATTATATTATGACAGACCAGCTAGATCTACTGTCTCTATTATATTATGACAGACCAGCTAGATCTACTGTCTCTATTATATTATGACAGACCAGCTAGATCTACTGTCTCTATTATATTATGACAGACCAGCTAGATCTACTGTCTCTATTATATTATGACAGACCAGCTAGATCTACTGTCTCTATTATATTATGACAGACCAGCTAGATCTACTGTCTCTATTATATTATGACAGACCAGCTAGATCTACTGTCTCTATTATATTATGACAGACCAGCTAGATCTACTGTCTCTATTATATTATGACAGACCAGCTAGATCTACTGTCTCTATTATATTATGACAGACCAGCTAGATCTACTGTCTCTATTATATTATGACAGACCAGCTAGATCTACTGTCTCTATTATATTATGACAGACCAGCTAGATCTACTGTCTCTATTATATTATGACAGACCAGCTAGATCTACTGTCTCTATTATATTATGACAGACCAGCTAGATCTACTGTCTCTATTATATTATGACAGACCAGCTAGATCTACTGTCTCTATTATATTATGACAGACCAGCTAGATCTACTGTCTCTATTATATTATGACAGACCAGCTAGATCTACTGTCTCTATTATATTATGACAGACCAGCTAGATCTACTGTCTCTATTATATTATGACAGACCAGCTAGATCTACTGTCTCTATTATATTATGACAGACCAGCTAGATCTACTGTCTCTATTATATTATGACAGACCAGCTAGATCTACTGTCTCTATTATATTATGACAGACCAGCTAGATCTACTGTCTCTATTATATTATGACAGACCAGCTAGATCTACTGTCTCTATTATATTATGACAGACCAGCTAGATCTACTGTCTCTATTATATTATGACAGACCAGCTAGATCTACTGTCTCTATTATATTATGACAGACCAGCTAGATCTACTGTCTCTATTATATTATGACAGACCAGCTAGATCTACTGTCTCTATTATATTATGACAGACCAGCTAGATCTACTGTCTCTATTATATTATGACAGACCAGCTAGATCTACTGTCTCTATTATATTATGACAGACCAGCTAGATCTACTGTCTCTATTATATTATGACAGACCAGCTAGATCTACTGTCTCTATTATATTATGACAGACCAGCTAGATCTACTGTCTCTATTATATTATGACAGACCAGCTAGCTAGATCTACTGTCTCTATTATATTATGACAGACCAGCTAGATCTACTGTCTCTATTATATTATGACAGACCAGCTAGATCTACTGTCTCTATTATATTATGACAGACCAGCTAGATCTACTGTCTCTATTATATTATGACAGACCAGCTAGATCTACTGTCTCTATTATATTATGACAGACCAGCTAGATCTACTGTCTCTATTATATTATGACAGACCAGCTAGATCTACTGTCTATTATATTATGACAGACCAGCTAGATCTACTGTCTCTATTATATATGACAGACCAGCTAGATCTACTGTCTCTATTATATTCAGTGAGATACACCTGCTGGAGCGCGTGCTACGGATGGGTGTTGCCATCGTGACCAGTGAGCTGAGATAAGGCGGAGCTTTACCTAGCATAGACTTGTAGATGACTGGAGCCAGTGGGTCTGGCGACGAATATGTAGCGAGGGCCAGCCGACTAGAGCATACAAGTCGCAGTGGTGGGTAGTATAAGGTGCTTTAGTGACAAAACGGATGGCACTGTGATAGACTGCATCCAGTTTGCTGAGTAGAGTGTTGGAAGCCATTTTGTAGATGACATCGCCGAAGTCGAGGATCGGTAGGATAGTCAGTTTTACTAGGGTAAGCTTGGCGGCTTGAGTGAAGGAGGCTTTGTTGCGGAATAGAAAGCCGACTCTTGATTTGATTTTCGATTGGAGATGTTTGATATGAGTCTGGAAGGAGAGTTTGCAGTCTAGCCAGACACCTAGGTACTTATAGACGTCCACATATTCTAGGTCGGAACCATCCAGGGTGGTGATGCTAGTCGGGCATGCAGGTGCAGGCAGCGACCGGTTGAAAAGCATGCATTTGGTCTTACTAGCGTTTAAGAGCAGTTGGAGGCCACGGAAGGAGTGTTGTATGGCATTGAAGCTTGTTTGGTGTATTTGGAGGGCCAGTTGGTCAGGATGACGTCTATGAGGGTGCCCTTGTTTACAGAGTTAGGGTTGTACCTGGTGGGTTCCTTGATGATTTGTGTGAGATTGAGGGCATCTAGCTTAGATTGTAGGACTGGCGGGGTGTTAAGCATATCCCAGTTTAGGTCACCTAACAGAACAAACTCTGAAGCTAGATGGGGGGCGATCAATTCACAAATGGTGTCCAGGGCACAGCTGGGAGCTGAGGGGGGTCGGTAGCAGGCGGCAACCGTGAGAGACTTATTTCTGGAGAGAGTAATTTTCAAAATTAGTAGTTCGAACTGTTTGGGTATGGACCTGGAAAGTATGACATTACTTTGCAGGCCATCTCTGCAGTAAACTGCAACTCCTCCCCCTTGGCAGTTCTATCTTGACGGAAGATGTTATAGTTGGGTATGGAAATCTCTGAATTTTTGGTGGCCTTCCTGAGCCAGGATTCAGACACAGCAAGGACATCAGGGTTAGCAGAGTGTGCTAAAGCAGTGAGTAAGACAAATTAGGGAGGAGGCTTCTGATGTTGACATGCATGAAACCAAGGCTTTTTCGAACACAGAAGTCAACAAATGAGGGTGCCTGGGGACATGCAGGGCCTGGGTTTACCTCCACATCACCCGCGGAACAGAGAAGGAGTAGTATGAGGGTGCGGCTAAAGGCTATCAAAAACTGGTGCGCCTAGAGCGTTGGGGACAGAGAATAAGAGGGAGCAGGTTTTCTGGGCATGGTAGAATATATCCAGGGCATAATGCGCAGACAGGGTATGGTGGGGTGCGGGTACAGCGGAGGTAAGCCCAGGCACTGGGTGATGATGAGAGAGGTTGTATCTCTGGACATGCTGGTAGTAATGGGTGAGGTCACCGCATGTGTGGGAGGTGGGACAAAGGAGTTATCAGGGGTATGAGAGTGGAACTAGGGGCTCCATTGTGAACTAAAACAATGATAACTAACCTGAACAACAGTATACAAGGCATATTGACATTTGAGAGGACATACAGCGAGGCATACAGTAATCACAGTGTTGAATTGGGAAAGCTAGCTAAAACAGTAGGTGAGACAACAGCTAATCAGCTAGCACAACAACAGCGTAAAATGGCGTAGACTAGGCAACGGGGCCAACAGATAAAACAAACAAGCAGAATGGAGTACCGTGATTTATGACAGTCCAGCGTGCATCAGCTATGTAGCCAGAGATCAGTGTCCAGGGGGGCAGCGGTGGATGTGGGAAGGGAAGCTGGACTGGCGAGTGTTATCCAGGTTAAAAAAAACGAACAATGACTAAATAGCTTGTAGCTAGTTAGCTGGTAGCTTCTGGAGGTTCTTGAGTGTGTTCTAAAATAAATAAAAATAATAGCGATTCCGTATCACATTGGGTGAGGCAGGTTTCCGGAAGGTATAAACAAATTAAAAGTCAAAAGAGATAGAAAGTAAATATGGGTCCGGTGGGCGTTTGGGACGTCGGCGATTCAGGCGGTTAGCAGGCCTGTGCTAACAAGCTAACAGGTTTGTAGGCCCGGGCTAGACAAGGTAGCAGTTAGCGGACCGGATCTGAACAAGCTAGCAGTTAGCAGGCCGAATTAGCAAGCAGGGAGATAGCGAGGGCTAGAGAGTTAGCCTTTGGGGGACGTCGCGATGGGGTGAGTCTGTTTCTTCCTCTTCATGCGGTGACATCGATAGACCGGTCGTGGGCCCGGGTATTGTAGCTCAGGAGTATGCTACGGTGGTAGCGCAGTGCCGGGCTAGCTTCAAGCTAAGTGGGTGGAAACGCTAGCCAGGGGTAATCGTCCAGGGTTGCGGTTTAGCTAGATAGCTAGTTGTGAAGATCCAGCGTATTTGGAAGCTTAGGTTTAGCAAAATGTTTTTTAAAGGGATAGCTATGTAAAAAACGAAAAATATGTAAAAAAAACGAAAGATAAACAAAATATAAACAAAATATACAGGGACACGACACGACAGGACGACTTACTGCTACGCCATCTTGGATACAAGATATCTACTGTCTATATTATATTATGACAGACCAGCTAGATCTACTGTCTCTATTATATTATGACAGACCAGCTAGATCTACTGTCTCTATTATATTATGAAAACCAGCTAGATCTACTGTCTCTATGTCTCTATTATATTATGACAGACCAGCTAGATCTACTGTCTCTATTATAATATGACAGACCAGCTAGATCTACTGTCTCTATTATATTATGACAGACCAGCTAGATCTACTGTCTCTATTATATTATGACAGACCAGCTATATCTACTGTCTATTATATTATGACAGACCAGCTAGATCTACTGTCTCTATTATAATATGACAGACCAGCTAGATCTACTGTCTCTTATATATGACAGACCAGCTAGATCTACTGTCTCTATTATTTATGACAGACCAGCTAGATCTACTGTCTCTATTATAATATGACAGAACAGCTAGATCTACTGTCTCTATTATAATATGACAGACCAGCTAGATCTACTGTCTCTATTATAATATGACAGACCAGCTAGATCTACTGTCTCTATTATATATGACAGACCAGCTAGATCTACTGTCTCTATTATATTATGACAGACCAGCTAGATCTACTGTCTCTATTATATATGACAGACCAGCTAGATCTACTGTCTCTATTATAATATGACAGACCAGCTAGATCTACTGTCTCTATTATATTATGACAGACCAGCTAGATCTACTGTCTCTATTATTATGAAAACCAGCTAGATCTATGTCTTATGTCTCATTATATATGACAGACCAGCTAGATCTACTGTCTCTATTATATTATGACAGACCAGCTAGATCTACTGTCTCTATTATATTATGACAGACCAGCTAGATCTACTGTCTCTATTATATATGACAGACCAGCTAGATATACTGTCTCTATTATATATGACAGACCAGCTAGATCTACTGTCTCTATTATATTATGACAGACCAGCTAGATCTACTGTCTCTATTATATTATGACAGACCAGCTAGATCTACTGTCTCTATTATATTATGACAGACCAGCTAGATCTACTGTCTCTATTATAATTATGACAGACCATAGATCTACTGTCTCTATTATATTATGACAGACCAGCTAGATCTACTGTCTCTATTATATTATGACAGACCAGCTAGATCTACTGTCTCTATTATATTATGACAGACCAGCTAGATCTACTGTCTATTATATATGACAGACCAGCTAGATCTACTGTCTCTATTATATTATGACAGACCAGCTAGATCTACTGTCTCTATTATATTATGACAGACCAGCTAGATCTACTGTCTCTATTATATTTATGACAGACCAGCTAGATCTACTGTCTCTATTATATTATGACAGACCAGCTAGATCTACTGTCTCTATTATAATATGACAGACCAGCTAGATCTACTGTCTCTATTATATTATGACAGACCAGCTAGATCTACTGTCTCTATTATATTATGACAGACCAGCTATCTACTGTCTCTATTATATTATGACAGACCAGCTAGATCTACTGTCTCTATTATATTATGACAGACCAGCTAGATCTACTGTCTCTATTATATTATGACAGACCAGCTAGATCTACTGTCTCTATGTCTCTATTATTTTTTGACAGACCAGCTAGATCTACTGTCTCTATTATATTATGACAGACCAGCTAGATCTACTGTCTCTATTATATTTGACAGACCAGCTAGATCTACTGTCTCTATTATATTATGACAGACCAGCTAGATCTACTGTCTATTATATTATGACAGACCAGCTAGATCTACTGTCTCTATTATAATATGACAGACCAGCTAGATCTACTGTCTCTATTATATTATGACAGACCAGCTAGATCTACTGTCTCTATTATTTATGACAGACCAGCTAGATCTACTGTCTCTATTATATTATGACAGACCAGCTAGATCTACTGTCTCTATTATATTATGACAGACCAGCTAGATCTACTGTCTCTATTATATTATGACAGACCAGCTAGATCTACTGTCTCTAATATTATGACAGACCAGCTAGATCTACTGTCTCTATTATATTATGACAGACCAGCTAGATCTACTGTCTCTATTATATTATGACAGACCAGCTAGATCTACTGTCTCTATTATATTATGAAAACCAGCTAGATCTACTGTCTCTATGTCTCTATTATATTTTGACAGACCAGCTAGATCTACTGTCTCTATTATATTATGACAGACCAGCTAGATCTACTGTCTCTATTATATTATGACAGACCAGCTAGATCTACTGTCTCTATTATAATATGACAGACCAGCTAGATCTACTGTCTCTATTATATATGACAGACCAGCTAGATCTACTGTCTCTATTATATTATGACAGACCAGCTAGATCTACTGTCTCTATTATATTATGACAGACCAGCTAGATCTACTGTCTCTATTATATTATGACAGACCAGCTAGATCTACTGTCTCTATTATATTTGACAGACCAGCTAGATCTACTGTCTATCAATAAATACAATTTATTTATATAGCCCTTCGTACATCAGCTGATATCTCAAAGTGCTGTACAGAAACCAGCTAAATCCCCAAACAGCAAGCAATGCAGGTGGAGAAGCACGGTAGGCTAGATTTGAAAAAACTCCTAGAAAGGCCAATACCTAGGAAGAAACTAGAGAGAACCAGGCTATGTGGGGTGGCCAGATCTTCTGGCTGTGCCGGGTGGAGATTATAACAGAACATGTCAAGATGTTAAATGTATAAATGACAGCATGGTCGAATAATAATCAGGCAGAACAGTTGAAACAGAGCAGCAGCACAGTCAGGGGAAGTTGACAAACTGGAGCAGCAGCATGGCTATTAGACTGGGGACAGAAGCGTCATCATGTCAGGTATCCTGAGGGGGCATGGCTAGGGCTCAGGTCATTGAAACAGACCAGCAGCTATGTCCATTAATTATGACAGCAAGGAGTAATCATGTCAGGTATTATGGGACATGGACTAGCTAAGGTCCTCCTATAGATAAAGAAAGAGGAAGGAGAGATTAGAGTCGCACACTTAGATTACACAGACACCGATAGACAGGAGAAGTATCCAGATATAACAAACTGACCCCAGCCCCGACATCTAAAAACTATGCAGCATAAATACTGGAGGCTGAGACATGACAGGTCAGAGACACTGCTCTACCCATCCTATGACACCCCCAGACAGCCAAACAGGAAGGATATAACCACCCTTTGCCAATGCAGCCCCTAGATCTACTGTCTCTATTATAATATGACAGACCAGCTAGATCTACTGTCTCTATTATAATATGACAGACCAGCTAGATCTACTGTCTCTATTATATTATGACAGACCAGCTAGATCTACTGTCTCTATTATATTATGACAGACCAGCTAGATCTACTGTCTATTATATTATGACAGACCAGCTAGATCTACTGTCTCTATTATAATATGACAGACCAGCTAGATCTACTGTCTCTATTATATTATGACAGACCAGCTAGATCTACTGTCTCTATTATTTTATGACAGACCAGCTAGATCTATGTCTCTATTATAATATGACAGACCAGCTAGATCTACTGTCTCTATTATATTATGACAGACCAGCTAGATCTACTGTCTCTATTATATTATGACAGACCAGCTAGATCTACTGTCTCTATTATATTATGACAGACCAGCTAGATCTACTGTCTCTAATATTATGACAGACCAGCTAGATCTACTGTCTCTATTATATTATGACAGACCAGCTAGATCTACTGTCTCTATTATATTATACACCAGCTTTCTCTATTTATTATGACAGACCAGCTAGATCTACTGTCTCTATGTTTATATTTGACAGACCAGCTAGATCTACTGTCTCTATTATATTATGACAGACCAGCTAGATCTACTGTCTCTATTATATTATGACAGACCAGCTAGATCTACTGTCTCTATTATATTATGACAGACCAGCTAGATCTACTGTCTATTATATTATGACAGACCAGCTAGATCTACTGTCTCTATTATAATATGACAGACCAGCTAGATCTACTGTCTCTATTATATTATGACAGACCAGCTAGATCTACTGTCTCTATTATTTTATGACAGACCAGCTAGATCTACTGTCTCTATTATAATATGACAGACCAGCTAGATCTACTGTCTCTATTATAATATGACAGACCAGCTAGATCTACTGTCTCATTATATTATGACAGACCAGCTAGATCTACTGTCTCTATTATATTTGACAGACCAGCTAGATCTACTGTCTCTATTATATTATGACAGACCAGCTAGATCTACTGTCTCTATTATATTATGACAGACCAGCTAGATCTACTGTCTCTATTATATTATGACAGACCAGCTAGATCTACTGTCTCTATTATATTATGACAGACCAGCTAGATCTACTGTCTCTATTATATATGACAGACCAGCTAGATCTACTGTCTCTATTATATTATGACAGACAGCTAGATCTACTGTCTCTATTATATTATGACAGACCAGCTAGATCTACTGTCTATTATATTATGACAGACCAGCTAGATCTACTGTCTCTATTATAATATGACAGACCAGCTAGATCTACTGTCTCTATTATATTATGACAGACCAGCTAGATCTACTGTCTCTATTTTATGACAGACCAGCTAGATCTACTGTCTCTATTATATGACAGACCAGCTAGATCTACTGTCTCTATTATATTATGACAGACCAGCTAGATCTACTGTCTCTATTATATTATGACAGACCAGCTAGATCTACTGTCTCTATTATATTATGACAGACCAGCTAGATCTACTGTCTCTATTATATTATGACAGACCAGCTAGATCTACTGTCTCTATTATATTATGACAGACCAGCTAGATCTACTGTCTCTATTATATTATGACAGACCAGCTAGATCTACTGTCTCTATCTTATTATATTTGACAGACCAGCTAGATCTACTGTCTCTATAATTATGACAGACCAGCTAGATCTACTGTCTCTATTATATTATGACAGACCAGCTAGATCTACTGTCTCTATTATATTATGACAGACCAGCTAGATCTACTGTCTGTCTCTATTATATTATGACAGACCAGCTAGATCTACTGTCTCTATATAATATGACAGACCAGCTAGATCTACTGTCTCTATTATATTATGACAGACCAGCTAGATCTACTGTCTCTATATTATGACAGACCAGCTAGATCTACTGTCTCTATTATAATATGACAGACCAGCTAGATCTACTGTCTCTATTATATATGACAGACCAGCTAGATCTACTGTCTCTATTATATTATGACAGACCAGCTAGATCTACTGTCTCTATTATATTATGACAGACCAGCTAGATCTACTGTCTCTATTATATTATGACAGACCAGCTAGATCTACTGTCTCTATTATATTATGACAGACCAGCTAGATCTACTGTCTCTATTATATTATGACAGACCAGCTAGATCTACTGTCTCTATTATATTATGACAGACCAGCTAGATCTACTGTCTCTATATATTATGACAGACCAGCTAGATCTACTGTCTATATATTATGACAGACCAGCTAGATCTACTGTCTCTATTATATTATGACAGACCAGCTAGATCTACTGTCTCTATTATATTATGACAGACCAGCTAGATCTACTGTCTCTATTATATTATGACAGACCAGCTAGATCTACTGTCTCTATTATATATGACAGACCAGCTAGATCTACTGTCTCTATTATATATGACAGACCAGCTAGATCTACTGTCTCTATTATATTATGACAGACCAGCTAGATCTACTGTCTCTATTATATTATGACAGACCAGCTAGATCTACTGTCTCTATTATATTATGACAGACCAGCTAGATCTACTGTCTCTATTATATTATGACAGACCAGCTAGATCTACTGTCTCTATTATATTATGACAGACCAGCTAGATCTACTGTCTCTCTATATATTTGACAGACCAGCTAGATCTACTGTCTCTATTATATTATGACAGACCAGCTAGATCTACTGTCTCTATTATATTATGACAGACCAGCTAGATCTACTGTCTCTATTATATTATGACAGACCAGCTAGATCTACTGTCTCTATTATTTATGACAGACCAGCTAGATCTACTGTCTCTATTATATTTGACAGACCAGCTAGATCTACTGTCTATTATATTATGACAGACCAGCTAGATCTACTGTCTCTATTATATTATGACAGACCAGCTATCTACTGTCTCTATTATATTATGACAGACCAGCTAGATCTACTGTCTCTATTATATTATGACAGACCAGCTAGATCTACTGTCTCTATTATATTATGACAGACCAGCTAGATCTACTGTCTCTATGTCTCTATTATATTATGACAGACCAGCTAGATCTACTGTCTCTATTATATTATGACAGACCAGCTAGATCTACTGTCTATTATATTATGACAGACCAGCTAGATCTACTGTCTCTATTATATTATGACAGACCAGCTAGATCTACTGTCTCTATATATTATGACAGACCAGCTAGATCTACTGTCTCTATTATATATGACAGACCAGCTAGATCTACTGTCTATTATATTATGACAGACCAGCTAGATCTACTGTCTCTATATATTATGACAGACCAGCTAGATCTACTGTCTCTATATATTATGACAGACCAGCTAGATCTACTGTCTCTATTAATTATGACAGACCAGCTAGATCTACTGTCTCTATTATATTATGACAGACCAGCTAGATCTACTGTCTCTATTATATTATGACAGACCAGCTAGATCTACTGTCTCTATTTATTATGACAGACCAGCTAGATCTACTGTCTCTATTATATTATGACAGACCAGCTAGATCTACTGTCTATTATATTATGACACACAGCTAGATCTACTGTCTCTATTATATTATGACAGACCAGCTAGATCTACTGTCTCATTATATTATGACAGACCAGCTAGATCTACTGTCTCTATTCTATTATATTATGACAGACCAGCTAGATCTACTGTCTCTATTATATTATGACAGACCAGCTAGATCTACTGTCTCTATTATATTATGACAGACCAGCTAGATCTACTGTCTCTATTATATTATGACAGACCAGCTAGATCTACTGTCTCTATTATATTATGACAGACCAGCTAGATCTACTGTCTCTATTATATTATGACAGACCAGCTAGATCTACTGTCTCTATTATATTATGACAGACATCAGATCTACTGTCTCTTTATATATGACAGACCAGCTAGATCTACTGTCTCTATTATATTATGACAGACCAGCTAGATCTCTGTCTCTATTAGAATATGACAGACCAGCTAGATCTACTGTCTCTATTATATTATGACAGACCAGCTAGATCTACTGTCTATTATATTATGACAGACCAGCTAGATCTACTGTCTCTATATATTATGACAGACCAGCTAGATCTACTGTCTCTATTATAATATGACAGACCAGCTAGATCTACTGTCTCTATTTATTATGACAGACCAGCTAGATCTAACGTCTCTATTATATTATGACATACCAGCTAGATC
>NW_022263181.1:0-75033 GCF_002021735.2 Oncorhynchus kisutch
CTTACCACGTGCTGTTAATGTGCTGCCTCAGATACTGCAAGGCCCCCCCCCTCATTACCACGTGCTGTTAATGTGCTGCCTCAGATACTGCAAGCCCCCCCCCTCCCCTCCTTACCACGTGCTTGTTATTGTGCTGCCTCAGATACTGCAAGGCCCCCCCCCCCCCCCCCCCCCTCCCCCCCCCCTTACCACGTGCTGTTAATGTGCTGCCACAAGATACTGCAAGGCCCCCCCCCCCCCTTCATTACCACGTGCTGTTAATGTGCTGCCACAGATACTGCAAGGCCCTCCCCCCCCTCCTTACCACGTGCTGTTAATGTGCTGCCTCAGATACTGCAAGGCCCTCCCCCCCCTCCTTACCACGTGCTGTTAATGTGCTGCCTCAGATACTGCAAGGCCCCCCCCCTCATTACCACGTGCTGTTAATGTGCTGCCTCAGATACTGCAAGGCCCCCCCCCCCCTCATTACCACGTGCTGTTAATATGCTGCCTCAGATACTGCAAGGCCCCCCCCCCCCCCCCCCCCCTCATTACCACGTGCTGTTAATGTGCTGCCTCAGATACTGCAAGCCCCCCCCCCCCCCCTCCTTACCACGTGCTGTTATTGTGCTGCCTCAGATACTGCAAGGCCCCTCCCCCCCCCCTTACCACGTGCTGTTACCACTGTTGCTGTTAATGTGCTGCCTCAGATACTGCAAGGCCCCCCCCCCTCATTACCACGTGCTGTTAATGTGCTGCCTCAGATATGCAAGGCCCCCCCCCCCCCTCATTACCACGTGCTGTTAATGTGCTGCCACAGATACTGCAAGGCCCCCCCCCCTCATTACCACGTGCTGTTAATGTGCTGCCACAGATACTGCAAGGCCCCCCCCCCCTCATTACCACGTGCTGTGTTAATGTGCTGCCTCAGATACTGCAAGCCCCCCCCCCCCCTCATTACCACGTGCTGTTAATGTGCTGCCTCAGATACTGCAAGGCCCCCTCCCCCCCCCTCATTACCACGTGCTGTTAATGTGCTGCCTCAGATACTGCAAGGCCCCCCCCCCCCTCATTACCACGTGCTGTTAATGTGCTGCCTCAGATACTGCAAGCCCCCCCCCCCACCCCCCCCCCCACCCCCCCCCCCCCCCCCCCCCCTCCTTAACACAGTGCTGTTATGCTGTCGCTGTTATTGTGCTGCCTCAGATACTGCAAGGCCCCTCCCCCCCCCTTACCACGTGCTGTTAATGTGCTGCCTCAGATACTGCAAGGCCCCCCCCCCCTCATTACCACGTGCTGTTAATGTGCTGCCTCAGATACTGCAAGGCCCCCCCCCCCCTCATTACCACGTGCTGTTAATGTGCTGCCACAGATACTGCAAGGCCCCCCCCCTCATTACCACGTGCTGTTAATGTGCTGCCACAGATACTGCAAGGCCCCTCCCCCCCCTCATTACCACACGTGCTGTTAATGTGCTGCCTCAGATACTGCAAGGCCCCCCCCCCCCCTCATTACCACGTGCTGTTAATGTGCTGCCTCAGATACTGCAAGGCCCCCCCCCCTCATTACCACGTGCTGTTAATGTGCTGCCTCAGATACTGCAAGGCCCCCCCCCCCCATTACCACGTGCTGTTAATGTGCTGCCTCAGATACTGCAACCCCCCCCCCCCCCCCCTCATTACCACGTGCTGTTAATGTGCTGCCTCAGATACTGCAAGGCCCCCCCCCCCTCATTACCACTGCTGTTAATGTGCTGCCTCAGATACTGCAAGGCCCCCCCCCCCCTCATTAACCCACGTGCTGTTAATGTGCTGCCTCAGATACTGCAAGCCCCCCCCCCCCCCCCCTCATTACCACGTGCTGTTAATGTGCTGCCTCAGATACTGCAAGGCCCCTCCCCCCCCACCTCCTTACCACGTGCTGTTATGTGCTGCCACAGATACTGCAAGGGCCCCCCCCCCTCATTACCACATGCTGTTAATGTGCTGCCTCAAGATACTGCAAGCCCACCCCCCCCCCCCCCCCCCCACCTCCTGACCACGTGCTGTTATTGTGCTGCCTCAGATCACTGCAGCCCCCACCCCCCCTCCCTTACCACGTGCTGTTAATGTGCTGCCTCAGATCTGCAAGCCCCCCCCCCCCCCCCCCCCTCCTTACCACGTGCTGTTAATGTACTTGACATGCCTCTGTACAGTATTCATATGAAGTTCTTCAGGAACTGGATTTAAACCATAACCTGGTCCAAGATCAGTTTGTGCTCTCCCCGTCTCCATTTCTATCATTGTAAAAGCCAAACATGTTTTGGTTTGATGATTCAATAAGTTAGTTGACGAGAGAGGAGAACAGACTGGCACCAGGCCAGACCACTAGGATAGTTAGTTTGACGAGAGGAAAACAGACTGGCACCAGGCCGGTCCACTAGGAGTTAGTTGACGAGAGAAACAGGACTGGCACCAGGCCGGACCACTAGGAAGTTAGGTGACGAGAGAAACAGACTGGCACCAGGCCGGACCACTCAGAAGTTAGTTGACAAGGAGAAACAGACTGGCACCAGGCCGGACCACTAGGAAGTTAGTTGACGAGAGAAACAGACTGGCACCAGGCCGGACCACTAGGAAGTTAGTTGACGAGAGAAACAGACTGGCACCCAGGCGCGACCCACTAGAAGTTAGTTGACGAGAGAAACAGACTGGCACCAGGCCGGACCACTAGGAAGTTAGTTGACGAGAGAAACAGACTGGCACCAGGCCGGACCACTAGGAAGTTAGTGACGAGAGAAACAGCCTGGCACCAGGCCGGACCACTAGGAAGTTAGTTGACGAGGCGAAACAGACTGGCACCAGGCCGGACCACTAGGAAGTTGGTTGACAAGAGAAACAGACTGGCACCAGGCCGGACCACTAGGAAGTTAGTTGACAAGAGAAACAGACTGGCACCAGGCCGGACCATAGGAAGTTAGTTGACAAGAGAAACAGACTGACACCAGGCCGGGCCACTATGTTCTACCTATATAACGTAAAGAATCTGTGTGGTGACTGAGCTCTGTCCCACCTGTCTGGCTGGAGCAGCCTGCTACTTTTAATGATCAAATTAATGCAACCAACCAACCAATCCTCCATCCTCCCAGGTGCGAGAGCTTCGTAAGAAGGCGGAGGCCTACAGACAGAGGGCGTGGGGGACCCATTTCTCCCGCCTCCACCTCAACCAGATCCTGTCGGACCAGAACAGCTGTGGGAGGCCTCCACCCCTTCCTCCTCTAACCTCAGCTCTGGGACAGGTTCTGGGGACGGGGAGGAAGACAGGAGTCCTACCCCCCAGGCTCTGGAGCTCGCTAGGTGAGGGAGACCGACCACTGATGCTGAGAGTCCTTTACTGGGGTCTTAATACATCTGACCTATTAAGGTCATGTTCTGTGTGTGTCCCTCCTCCTCTCCCTGTGTGTCTGTAGGGTTGACAGTAGCTCCAGCTCCGTAGTCGGACCCCCTCCCCTCACCCCCGTGTCCAGTAGAAGGAGCTCCACCCGGGGGGCTGGGGACACAGCAGACCCCCTGGTCACCCTAACCCTGGAGCCCTTAACCTACCTGTTCAGAGGAGACTAGCCTGGGAGGAGGAGACAGGGGCTGGGGGTGGAACGGGGGAGGAGAGAGAGGAAGAGGAGGACAAGGAGAGAAGGGATGAGAGAAAGGAGAGAAAGGATGAGTATGTGGTTGTTCATTCCCTCTCCATTTCCTGTTGATTTCTGCTTTCACTGAGTGGCTCTGTTACCTCCACTCTGTTTATATCCATATAGGAGACGGTCAGTTCTGTTACCTCCACTCTGTTTATATCCATATTGGAGACGGTCAGTTCTGTTACCTCCACTCTGTTTATATCCATATTGGAGACGGTCAGTTCTGTTACCTCCACTCTGTTTATATCCATATTGGAGATGATCATCATTTTGTTACTTATTTTAAGAGCTACTATTTTTAGAGACACAGTGTGACTCTGTCCTGTCTGTCTGCCTGCCTGCCTGCCTGCCTGTCTGCCTGTCTGTCTGCCTGCCTGTATGTCTGCCTGTATACCTGTATGTCTGTCTGCCTGCCTGTCTGTCTGCCTGCCTGTCTGTCTGTCTGCCTGTCTGCCTGCCTGTATACCTGTATGTCTGTCTGCCTGTCTGCCTGTCTGTCTGTCTGCCTGCCTGCCTGCCTGTCTGCCTGCCTGCCTGCCTGTCTGTCTGTCTGTCTGTCTGTCTGTCTGTCTGCCTGCCTGCCTGTATGTCTGCCTGCCTGTCTGCCTGCCTGTGTTCCAGACTGAGGGTGCTGGACCATCGTTCGTCGTCTGTAGCAGGCTCCCACAGGTCCAGAGAGGGTGGCAGGATGCCCACACCCACACTGCAAAGGATCGCTACTGTTCAGAGAACTCACCACGACCTGACGACTCCAGCCACTGGTAACCTAGCAGATATATGGTTGACATATTGGTTTTATTTTTGTGACAAACTTTTTATTCAAATTTTTCTTTTTGAGAGAGAGGTTACTGGTACAAAAACAATCAAATAAATTATCCAGGGACAGTGTGTGGTCCGGCCCAGTCTGGGTTTGTCTCCAGGGACAGTGTGTGGTCCAGCCCAGTCTGGGTTTGTCTCCAGGGACAATGTGTGGTCCAGCCCAGTCTGGGTTTGTCTCCAGGGACAATGTTTGGTCCGGCCCAGTCTGGGTTTGTCTCCAGGGACAATGTGTGGTCCGGCCCAGTCTGGGTTTGTCTCCAGGGGACAATATGTGGTCCGGCCCAGTCTGGGTTTGTCTCCAGGGGACAATATGTGGTCCGGCCCAGTCTGGGTTTGTCTCCAGGGGACAATATGTGGTCCGGCCCAGTCTGGGTTTGTGTCCAGGGACAATGTTTGGCCCTGTCCAGTCTGTGTTTGTCTACAGTAGCAGTTTCACCATGACCATAAACTAGGTGATAGTGGAAACAAGCCAACTAACTACTGTGTTGAGGCAGTTTAACCATAAACTAGGTGATAGTGGAAACAAGCCAACTAACTACTGTATTGAGGCAGTTTAACGATAAACTAGGTGATAGTGGAAACAAGCCAACTAACTACTGTATTGAGGCAGTTTAACCATGACCATAAACTAGGTGATAGTGGAAACAAGCCAACGTCA
Organism: Oncorhynchus kisutch; assembly: GCF_002021735.2. NCBI lineage: Eukaryota > Metazoa > Chordata > Actinopteri > Salmoniformes > Salmonidae > Oncorhynchus > Oncorhynchus kisutch. The sequence continues at coordinate 5,127 of NW_022263181.1, forward strand.
GCCTCATCTTCCCACCTTGCATCCAGCCGACACTTTTTCAAAAACTATTTTTATCTTCACAGTTCAGTTATGGGTCACATCAATAATATACACTAAACTCACTGTTTTCAACATTTTTTTGACAATTGAATCATTTAGCAGACACTCATATCCAGAGCATCTTATAGACAGTACCATTCGGTTTAGTAGATAAACAACCACATATCACAGTCAAGATCAAATCATGGTTCATTACTTCTGTTCTGTGCTGAATTGAAAAAGAAAAACTTTATTGATCCCCAGAGGGTAAACGTGATCACCTTGTCTAATGTCTTGTCAGGAGGTGCTATCCTGGTGTCTCCTCCTAAGATGGAGGCTAACGGTTGGGCGAAGAGAAGTGAACCTCCATTGGGTAAAACCCGTTCCCCATTTAAACCCCTCTCTCTGGCCTCGCCACAACGAGCAGCCAGACAGGTAACATTCTACACCACTGGATATTGGAATAGTTGGGTAGAGCTTCTCCTTGGTGAGAAGATACAGTGCCTTGCGAAAGTATTCGGCCCCCTTGAACTTTGCGACCTTTTGACACATTTCAGGCTTCAAACATAAAGATATAAAACTGTATTTTTTTGTGAAGAATCAACAACAAGTGGGACACAATCATGAAGTGGAATGACATTTATTGGATATTTCAAACTTTTTTAACAAATCAAAAACTGAAAAATTGGGCGTGCAAAATTATTCAGCCCCCTTAAGTTAATACTTTGTAGCGCCACCTTTTGCTGCGATTACAGCTGTAAGAGACATACCCCAAGAGACTATCAGTTTTGCACATCGAGAGACAGAAAAATTTTCCCATTCCTCCTTGCAAAACTGCTCGAGCTCAGTGAGGTTGGATGGAGAGCATTTGTGAACAGCAGTTTTCAGTTCTTTCCACAGATTCTCGATTGGATTCAGGTCTGGACTTTGACTTGGCCATTCTAACACCTGGATATGTTTATTTTTGAACCATTCCATTGTAGATTTTGCTTTATGTTTTGGATCATTGTCTTGTTGGAAGAAAAATCTCCGTCCCAGTCTCAGGTCTTTTGCAGACTCCATCAGGTTTTCTTCCAGAATGGTCCTGTATTTGGCTCCATCCATCTTCCCATCAATTTTAACCATCTTCCATGTCCCTGCTGAAGAAAAGCAGGCCCAAACCATGATGCTGCCACCACCATGTTTGACAGTGGGGATGGTGTGTTCAGGGTGATGAGCTGTGTTGCTTTTACGCCAAACATAACGTTTTGCATTGTTGCCAAAAAGTTAAATTTTGGTTTAATCTGACCAGAGCACCTTCTTCCACATGTTTGGTGTGTCTCCCAGGTGGCTTGTGGCAAACTTTAAATGACACTTTTTATGGATATCTTTAAGAAATGGCTTTCTTCTTGCCACTCTTCCATAAAGGCCAGATTTGTGCAATATACGACTGATTGTTGTCCTATGGACAGAGTCTCCCACCTCAGCTGTAGATCTCTGCAGTTCATCCAGAGTGATCATGGGCCTCTTGGCTGCATCTCTGATCAGTCTTCTCCTTGTATGAGCTGAGAGTTTAGAGGGACGGCCAGGTCTTGGTAGATTTGCAGTGGTCTGATACTCCTTCCATTTCAATATTATCGCTTGCACAGTGCTCCTTGGGATGTTTAAAGCTTGGGAAATATTTTTGTATCCAAATCCGGCTTTAAACTTCACAACAACAGTATCTCGGACCTGCCTGGTGTGTTCCTTGTTCTTCATGATGCTCTCTGCGCTTTTAACGGACCTCTGAGACTATCACAGTGCAGGTGCATTTATACAGAGACTTGATTACACACAGGTGGATTGTATTTATCATAATTAGTCATTTAGGTCAACATTGGATCATTCAGAGATCCTCACTGAACTTCTGGAGAGAGTTTGCTGCACTGAAAGTAAAGGGGCTGAATAATTTTGCACGCCCAACTTTTCAGTTTTTGATTTGTTAAAAAAGTTTGAAATATCCAATAAATGTCGTTCCAAAAAAATACAGTTTTATATCTTTATGTTTGAAGCCTGAAATGTGGCAAAAGGTTGCAAAGTTCAAGGGGGCCGAATACTTTCGCAAGGCACTGTACATCTTGTAGTATTTATAGGCTTCTCCTTGGTGAGAAGATTCATCTTGTAGTATTTATAGGCTTCTCCTTGGTGAGAAGATTCATCTTGTAGTATTTATAGGCTTCTCCTTGGTGAGAAGATGCATCTTGTAGTATTTATAGGCTTCTCCTTGGTGAGAAGATGCATCTTGTAGTATTTATAGGCTTCTCCTTGGTGAGAAGATGCATCTTGTAGTATTTATAGGCTTCTCCTTGGTGAGAAGATGCATCTTGTAGTATTTATAGGCTTCTCCTTGGTGAGAAGATGCATCTTGTAGTATTTATAGGCTTCTCCTTGGTGAGAAGATGCATCTTGTAGTATTTATAGGCTTCTCCTTGGTGAGAAGATGCATCTTGTAGTATTTATAGGCTTCTCCTTGGTGAGAAGATGCATCTTGTAGTATTTATAGGCTTCTCCTTGGTGAGAAGATGCATCTTGTAGTATTTATAGGCTTCTCCTTGGTGAGAAGATGCATCTTGTAGTATTTATAGGCTTCTCCTTGGTGAGAAGATGCATCTTGTAGTATTTATAGGCTTCTCCTTGGTGAGAAGATGCATCTTGTAGTATTTATAGGCTTCTCCTTGGTGAGAAGATGCATCTTGTAGTATTTATAGGCTTCTCCTTGGTGAGAAGATGCATCTTGTAGTATTTATAGGCTTCTCCTTGGTGAGAAGATGCATCTTGTAGTATTTATAGGCTTCTCCTTGGTGAGAAGATGCATCTTGTAGTATTTATAGGCTTCTCCTTGGTGAGAAGATGCATCTTGTAGTATTTATAGGCTTCTCCTTGGTGAGAAGATGCATCTTGTAGTATTTATAGGCAGGGTTACTTTAAAAACACGTTGTGATAACTGCTGTGCTGATTTATAAATCGATTTGATTGATTGATATTGTATGTATTTGCTAGTGGTTCGACTAAGATAAGGACATTGTCCCGGGCTGGTTGTAATGCCTATGTCTTGTTAATGCTATCTGTTATAGGTTCCTCTAGTCTGGTTAGTTAGTGAATCTGAGGGCGGCAGGGTAGCCTAGTTGTTAGAGCGTTGGACTAGTAACCGGAAGGTTGCAAGTTCAAACCCCCGAGCTGACAAGGTACAAATCTGTCGTTCTGCCCCTGAACAAGGCAGTTAACCCACTGTTCCTAGACATCATTGAAAATAAGAATTTGTTCTTAACTGACTTGCCTGGTTAAATAAAGGTCAAATAAATAAATAAAATAAAATCTGATGTTGTGTCTCGATCAGAATGAGGAGCGGAACCATCCCCAGTCCTCTCCTGCAGCAGGGGTGACTACTGTGGACCCCCTCCCCCTGAGAGAGGACTCCTGGTCGGGGGAGACCTCTCCGGAGAACCCCCCTGATCCTCCACCGGAGGCCAAACCCTCCCGTAAACGCACTACCAGCGGACAACCCGACGCCACCGTCCCTGTTAACCGCATCCAGGGGACGCTCAGAGACCCAGAGTTCCAACATAACGGTAACTGTCCTGAGGACCTCACTGGTACCTAGTGTAGTAGTGTGGTACTCACTGGTACCTACTGTAGTAGTGTGGTGCTGTCTGTCATAATGGTAACTGTCCTGAGGACCTCCCTGGTACCTACTGTAGTAGTGTGGTACTCACTGGTACCTACTGTAGTAGTGTGGTGCTGTCTGTCATAATGGTAACTGTCCTGAGGACCTCCCTGGTACCTACTGTAGTAGTGTGGTACTGTCTGTCATAATGGTAACTGTCCTGAGGACCTCCCTGGTACCTACTGTAGTAGTGTGGTACTGTCTGTCATAACGGTAACTGTCCTGAGGACCTCACTGGTACCTACTGTAGTAGTGTGGTACTGTAGTGGTGTGGTACTGTCTGTCATAATGGTAACTGTCCTGAGGACCTCCCTGGTACCTACTGTAGTAGTGTGGTACTGTCTGTCATAATGGTAACTGTCCTGAGGACCTCACTGGTACCTACTGTAGTTGTGTGGTACTCACTGGTACCTACTGTAGTAGTGTGGTACTATAGTAGTGTGGTACTGTCTGTCATAATGGTAACTGTCCTGAGGACCCCACTGGTACCTACTGTAGTAGTGTGGTACTATAGTAGTGTGGTACTATAGTAGTGTGGTACTGTCTGTCATAATGGTAACTGTCCTGAGGACCTCACTGGTACCTACTGTAGTAGTGTGGTACTGTCTGTCATAATGGTAACTGTCCTGAGGACCTCACTGGTACCTACTGTAGTAGTGTGGTACTGTCTGTCATAATGGTAACTGTCCTGAGGACCTCACTGGTACCTACTGTAGTAGTGTGGTACTGTCTGTCATAATGGTAACTGTCCTGAGGACCTCCCTGGTACCTACTGTAGTAGTGTAGTGTGGTACTATAGTAGTGTGGTACTATAGTGGTGTGGTACTGTCTGTCTACGAACAGCGTCAGCAGTTGAACACGAACATCTCAATTTCCTTGGTTTTTGACTGATCAAACCACTTTTACATTACTGGCATATGGGATGCTGTATCTGTGTCTTTAGTTCAACCTGTGTGACGTTGTCCCATCACATCATCACCCAAAATAGTTATGAGCCAATAAAAACACTGCATTGCCTCATCAAAGACAGTTTACGAGACTTAAATGCTCATATAAATGTGACAATGAGTGTCATTTACCGTTGATGGGAGGTGTGTGTGTGTGTCAGGTTTCCGCCACCTCTACAGTATATAGGTCAGTCTGTCTGACTGAGTCCCTGTGGGGTGGGGTCTCTCTCTCTCTCTCTCTACTGCTGAGACATCTTTACAGTTTGTGGCTTTTCTCAGCATATTCTACTGTTGCATAACAAAACCTGGTCCCAGATCTGTTGTAAGTCCGCTCCTCATTCCTTCCCGCCAGCCCAGATATTGTCTAGTGTTGTAGTTCCTAGCTGCTTCTTTCTCCTCAGGACAAAAGATACAGAAGTCGGTGCCTGGGTATCACAATTGGGGGAATTCCCTTTCTCCCTCCCAGAGTCCTCACCTCTTTCTCTTCCTCACGTCTCCCTCCATTCTTGACTCCACTCCAGAACTCCCCCTCCCCACCCCCCCCCATTCAGTTTATTTTCAGAATAATAGGCCTACACCTGGGGTAGAAACACCTGGGGTAGAGACACCTGGGGTAGAGACACCTGGGGTAGAGACACCTGGGGTAGAGACACCTGGGGTAGAGACACCTGGGGTAGAGACACCTGGGGTAGAAAGACCTGGGGTAGAAAGACCTGAGGCAGAGACACCTGGGGCAGAAACACCTGGGGCAGAAACACCATTGTCTTCTCTACTCTAGGTAATTTAGGCCTGAGGACGTCTGAGCTGCTGCTGTGTCCTGGTGGTGGCTGTGGAACTGATAATGAAGGTAATGTAGCAGTAACACGCTTCTTCACATTCGTCTGATAATGAAGGTAATGTAGCAGTAACAAGCTTCTTCACATTAGTCTGATAATGAAGGTAATGTAGCAGTAACAAGCTTCTTCACATTAGTCTGATAATGAAGGTAATGTAGCAGTAACAAGCTTCACATTAGTCTGATAATGAAGGTAATATAGCAGTAACAAGCTTCTTCACATTAGTCTGATAATGAAGGTAATGTAGCAGTAACAATCTTCTTCACATTAGTCTGATAATGAAGGTAATATAGCAGTAACAAGCTTCTTCACATTAGTCTGATAATGAAGGTAATGTAGCAGTAACAAGCTTCTTCACATTAGTCTGATAATGAAGGTAATGTAGCAGTAACAAGCTTCTTCACATTAGTCTGATAATGAAGGTAATGTGGCAGTAACAAGCTTCTTCACATTAGTCTGATAATGAAGGTAATATAGCAGTAACAAGCTTCTTCACATTAGTCTGATAATGAAGGTAATATAGCAGTAACAAGCTTCTTCACATTAGTCTGATAATGAAGGCAATGTAGCAGTAACAAGCTTCTTCACATTAGTCTGATAATGAAGGTAATGTAGCAGTAACAAGCTTCTTCACATTAGTCTTATAATGAAGGTAATGTAGCCGTAACAAGCTTCTTCAAATCAGTCTGATAATGAAGGTAATGTAGCAGTAACAAGCTTCTTCACATCAGTCTGATAATGAAGGTAATGTAGCAGTAACAAGCTTCTTCACATTAGTCTGATAATGAAGGTAATGTAGCAGTAACAAGCTTCTTCACATTAGTCTGATAATGAAGGTAATGTAGCAGTAACAAGCTTCACATTAGTCTGATAATGAAGGTAATATAGCAGTAACAAGCTTCTTCACATTAGTCTGATAATGAAGGTAATGTAGCAGTAACAATCTTCTTCACATTAGTCTGATAATGAAGGTAATATAGCAGTAACAAGCTTCTTCACATTAGTCTGATAATGAAGGTAATGTAGCAGTAACAAGCTTCTTCACATTAGTCTGATAATGAAGGTAATGTAGCAGTAACAAGCTTCTTCACATTAGTCTGATAATGAAGGTAATGTGGCAGTAACAAGCTTCTTCACATTAGTCTGATAATGAAGGTAATATAGCAGTAACAAGCTTCTTCACATTAGTCTGATAATGAAGGTAATATAGCAGTAACAAGCTTCTTCACATTAGTCTGATAATGAAGGCAATGTAGCAGTAACAAGCTTCTTCACATTAGTCTGATAATGAAGGTAATGTAGCAGTAACAAGCTTCTTCACATTAGTCTTATAATGAAGGTAATGTAGCCGTAACAAGCTTCTTCAAATCAGTCTGATAATGAAGGTAATGTAGCAGTAACAAGCTTCTTCACATCAGTCTGATAATGAAGGTAATGTAGCAGTAACAAGCTTCTTCACATTAGTCTGATAATGAAGGTAATGTAGCAGTAACAAGCTTCTTCACATTAGTCTGATAATGAAGGTAATGTAGCAGTAACAAGCTTCTTCACATTAGTCTGATAATGAAGGTAATATAGCAGTAACAAGCTTCTTCACATTAGTCTGATAATGAAGGTAATATAGCCGTAACAAGCTTCTTCACATTAGTCTGATAATGAAGGTAATATAGCAGTAACAAGCTTCTTCACATTAGTCTGATAATGAAGGTAATGTAGCAGTAACAAGCTTCTTCACATTAGTCTGATAATGAAGGTAATGTAGCAGTAACAAGCTTCTTCACATTAGTCTTATACTGAAGGTAATGTAGCCGCAACAAGCTTCTTCAAATTAGTCTGATAATGAAGGTAATGTAGCAGTAACAAGCTTCTTCACATTAGTCTGATAATGAAGGTAATATAGCAGTAACAAGCTTCTTCACATTAGTCTGATAATGAAGGTAATGTAGCAGTAACAAGCTTCTTCACATTAGTCTGATAATGAAGGTAATGTAGCAGTAACAAGCTTCTTCACATTAGTCTGATAATGAAGGTAATATAGCAGTAACAAGCTTCTTCACATTAGTCTGATGATATGTAGATTTTCTGGTTAATTTAGAAACCTAAACTTAAATATGTGTTTTTGGTTGTTGAATCAATTAGACGATGCCCATTTCATGCTTATAAATATATCTATTTTTGTTATCTGGCTAACTCCTGTATCCTGTTTTGTAGTATACCCCTCTGGTGTCCTGGACTTCTGGATAAGTTAAAAGCTCAGTTTATCACAAGTAGACTAACTAGGCTGATGTTGGTCTTCAGTGTTAAAGGCAGGCTTCGGGGTAATTTCAGTGTTAAAGTCAGGCTTATGGGTAATTTCAGTGTTAAAGTCAGGCTTATGGGTAATTTCAGTGTTAAAATCAGGTTTAGGGGTAATTTCAGTGTTAAAGTCAGGCTTAGGGGTCATTTCAGTGTTAAAGTCAGGCTTAGGGGTCATTTCAGTGTTAAAGTCTTGATACAAGGGAAGTGACACCCCCTCTTACACTAAATAAAATTAGACATTTGCTTCAATATCTCCATGACATAAAACATAAAGGATAGCTGAGGTTCTAAATCTTTGGGAGTCAGCCGATCACTCTCTCCCCGACCTGGCTAACCTCTGACCCCTGACCCTTGGTGACCCTCCAGATGACAGGATGTCCCAGATCTCATCCAGGTCAGCAGCGTCCTGCTCTATGGCCTCCCAGGTCCTGGACCGAGCCCAGAGGAGGAAGGACCACTTCTGGGGGAAGAGATAACAGGAAGCACTGCCCCCCCCTCACAGTGCATTCCAAATGGAACCCTATTCCCTATGTAGTGCACTACTGTTAAGAGGAGGAAGAATGACTTCTGGGGGAAGAGATAACAGGAAGCACTGACCCCCCCCCCCCCCCTCACAATGCACACCAGACTACTAGACTGAATCTGGGTTTATATAACCAGACTACTAGACTGAATCTGGGTGTATATAACCAGAGTGTCCAGACTACTAGACTGAATCTGGGTTTATATAACCAGACTACTAGACTGAATCTGGGTGTATATAACCAGAGTGTCCAGACTACTAGACTGAATCTGGGTTTATATAACCAGACTACTAGACTGAATCTGGGTTTATATAACCAGAGTGTCCAGACTACTAGACTGAATCTGGGTTTATATAACCAGACTACTAGACTGAATCTGGGTGTATATAACCAGAGTGTCCAGACTACTAGACTGAATCTGGGTTTATATAACCAGACTACTAGACTGAATCTGGGTTTATATAACCAGAGTGTCCAGACTACTAGACTGAATCTGGGTTTATATAACCAGAGTGTCCAGACTACTAGACTGAATCTGGGTTTATATAACCAGAGTGTCCAGACTACTAGACTGAATCTGGGTGTATATAACCAGAGTGTCCAGACTACTAGACTGAATCTGGGTGTATATAACCAGAGTGTCCAGACTACTAGACTGAATCTGGGTTTATATAACCAGAGTGTCCAGACTACTAGACTGAATCTGGGTTTATATAACCAGAGTGTCTGGGATACTAGACTGAATCTGGGTTTATATAACCAGAGTGTCTGGGATACTAGACTGAATCTGGGTTTATATAACCAGAGTGTCTGGGATACTAGACTGAATCTGGGTTTATATAACCAGAGTGTCCAGACTACTAGACTGAATCTGGGTTTATATAACCAGAGTGTCCAGACTACTAGACTGAATCTGGGTTTATATAACCAGACTGTCCAGACTACTAGACTGAATCTGGGTTTATATAACCAGACTACTAGACTGAATCTGGGTTTATATAACCAGACTACTAGACTGAATCTGGGTTTATATAACCAGACTACTAGACTGAATCTGGGTTTATATAACCAGAGTGTCCAGACTACTAGACTGAATCTGGGTTTATATAACCAGACTACTAGACTGAATCTGGGTTTATATAACCAGACTACTAGACTGAATCTGGGTTTATATAACCAGACTACTAGACTGAATCTGGGTTTATATAACCAGAGTGTCCAGACTACTAGACTGAATCTGGGTTTATATAACCAGACTACTAGACTGAATCTGGGTTTATATAACCAGACTACTAGACTGAATCTGGGTTTATATAACCAGACTACTAGACTGAATCTGGGTTTATATAACCAGACTACTAGACTGAATCTGGGTTTATATAACCAGACTACTAGACTGAATCTGGGTTTATATAACCAGAGTGTCCAGACTACTAGACTGAATCTGGGTTTATATAACCAGAGTGTCTGGGATACTAGACTGAATCTGGGTTTATATAACCAGAGTGTCTGGGATACTAGACTGAATCTGGGTTTATATAACCAGAGTGTCTGGGATACTAGACTGAATCTGGGTTTATATAACCAGAGTGTCTGGGATACTAGACTGAATCTGGGTTTATATAACCAGAGTGTCCAGACTACTAGACTGAATCTGGGTTTATATAACCAGAGTGTCCAGACTACTAGACTGAATCTGGGTTTATATAACCAGAGTGTCCAGACTACTAGACTGAATCTGGGTTTATATAACCAGACTACTAGACTGAATCTGGGTTTATATAACCAGAGTGTCCAGACTACTAGACTGAATCTGGGTTTATATAACCAGACTACTAGACTGAATCTGGGTTTATATAACCAGAGTGTCCAGACTACTAGACTGAATCTGGGTTTATATAACCAGACTACTAGACTGAATCTGGGTTTATATAACCAGAGTGTCCAGACTACTAGACTGAATCTGGGTTTATATAACCAGAGTGTCCAGACTACTAGAATGAATCTGGGTTTATATAACCAGAGTGTCCAGACTACTAGACTGAATCTGGGTTTATATAACCAGACTACTAGACTGAATCTGGGTGTATATAACCAGAGTGTCCAGACTACTAGACTGAATCTGGGTTTATATAACCAGAGTGTCCAGACTACTAGACTGAATCTGGGTTTATATAACCAGACTACTAGACTGAATCTGGGTTTATATAACCAGACTACTAGACTGAATCTGGGTTTATATAACCAGACTACTAGACTGAATCTGGGTTTATATAACCAGAGTGTCCAGACTACTAGACTGAATCTGGGTTTATATAACCAGAGTGTCCAGACTACTAGACTGAATCTGGGTTTATATAACCAGAGTGTCCAGACTACTAGACTGAATCTGGGTTTATATAACCAGAGTGTCCAGACTACTAGACTGAATCTGGGTTTATATAACCAGAGTGTCCAGACTACTAGACTGAATCTGGGTTTATATAACCAGAGTGTCCAGACTACTAGACTGAATCTGGGTTTATATAACCAGAGTGTCCAGACTACTAGACTGAATCTGGGTTTATATAACCAGAGTGTCCAGACTACTAGACTGAATCTGGGTTTATATAACCAGAGTGTCCAGACTACTAGACTGAATCTGGGTGTATATAACCAGAGTGTCCAGACTACTAGACTGAATCTGGGTTTATATAACCAGAGTGTCTGGGATACTAGACTGAATCTGGGTTTATATAACCAGAGTGTCTGGGATACTAGACTGAATCTGGGTTTATATAACCAGAGTGTCTGGGATACTAGACTGAATCTGGGTTTATATAACCAGAGTGTCTGGGATACTAGACTGAATCTGGGTTTATATAACCAGAGTGTCTGGGATACTAGACTGAATCTGGGTTTATATAACCAGAGTGTCCGGGATACTAGACTGAATCTGGGTTTATATAACCAGAGTGTCCAGACTACTAGACTGAATCTGGGTTTATATAACCAGAGTGTCCAGACTACTAGACTGAATCTGGGTTTATATAACCAGAGTGTCCAGACTACTAGACTGAATCTGGGTTTATATAACCAGAGTGTCCAGACTACTAGACTGAATCTGGGTTTATATAACCAGAGTGTCCAGACTACTAGACTGAATCTGGGTTTATATAACCAGAGTGTCCAGACTACTAGACTGAATCTGGGTTTATATAACCAGACTACTAGACTGAATCTGGGTTTATATAACCAGACTACTAGACTGAATCTGGGTTTATATAACCAGAGTGTCCAGACTACTAGACTGAATCTGGGTTTATATAACCAGACTACTAGACTGAATCTGGGTTTATATAACCAGACTACTAGACTGAATCTGGGTTTATATAACCAGTGTGTCCAGACTACTAGACTGAATCTGGGTTTATATAACCAGAGTGTCCAGACTACTAGACTGAATCTGGGTTTATATAACCAGAGTGTCCATACTACTAGACTGAATCTGGGTTTATATAACCAGAGTGTCCAGACTACTAGACTGAATCTGGGTTTATATAACCAGAGTGTCCAGACTACTAGACTGAATCTGGGTTTATATAACCAGAGTGTCCAGACTACTAGACTGAATCTGGGTGTATATAACCAGAGTGTCTGGGATACTAGACTGAATCTGGGTTTATATAACCAGACTACTAGACTGAATCTGGGTGTATATAACCAGAGTGTCTGGGATACCCTCCCTATTTGTATGAATTTAGTTCAGATGTTTTGTAATAATGTATTGAAGTGTAAAGAACAAGGTTTGTATTGATTTTAAATTATTTAGTTATTATATGGAGAACCACTCTTTTTATTGTAATTGATCTTTTTACTGTATTATCGGTTCTGCATTGTTCATATATTTCTTGATGCACTATCCTTGTTGGAAAGTGAATTATGCACTACTACTGCTACTACGAATCAATATTGATGCAATTGAAACATGTTGTATAGGTTTGTATAAGAGATATACACTGTGTGTTTGGATACAACAACCGTTGAGAGAAAATATTAAATAAATGTTGGAACAGTCGCTATTGCATTCAGCTGTCTCATTGACTTCCTGTACATAGAATACCGTTTGTTCCGTAGGTGATGGACGTGTTTCATTTAATCAACATGTGATTGACTGCTTCCCAAAATAGCAGCCTAGTCCTTTAACAGAGCCTTCAGAAGATATTGGGGCGGCAGGGTAGCCTAGCGGTTAGAGTGTTGGTACTAGTAACCGGAAGGTTGCAAGTTCAAATCCCCGAACTGACAAGGTACAAATCTGTCGTTCTGCCCCTGAACAAGGCAGTTAACCCACTGTTCCTAGACCAGTTAACCCACTGTTCCTAGACCAGTTAACCCCACTGTTCCTAGGCCAGTTAACCCACTGTTCCTAGACCAGTTAACCCACAGTTCCTAGACCAGTTAACCCACTGTTCCTAGGCCAGTTAACCCACTGTTCCTAGACCAGTTAACCCACAGTTCCTAGACCAGTTAACCCACTGTTCCTAGGCCAGTTAACCCACTGTTCCTAGACCAGTTAACCCACTGTTCCTAGGCCAGTTAACCCACTGTTCCTAGACCAGTTAACCCACTGTTCCTAGACCAGTTAACCCACTGTTCCTAGACCAGTTAACCCACGGTTCCTAGACCAGTTAACCCACTGTTCCTAGACCAGTTAACCCACTGTTCCTAGACCAGTTAACCCACTGTTCCTAGACCAGTTAACCCACAGTTCCTAGACCAGTTAACCCACTGTTCCTAGGCCGTCATTGAAAATAAGAATTTGTTCTTAACTGACTTAACTAGTTAAATAAAGGTAAAAATATTTCCACATAATTATCCTGCCATAAAGGTTATAAAAATATATATATTCACACCCCTTGACTTCTTCCACATTTTGTTGTCTTGCAGCGTGAGTTTAACATGGATTCAATTGAGATTTTATGTTACTGTCCCAACACACAATGAATACCCCATAATGTCATAGTAGAATTAGAATTTATGCAAATTAAATACCCCATAATGTCATAGTAGAATTAGAATTTATGCAAATAAAAAGTAAATAAGTATTCAAACCCTTTGTTATGGCAAGGCTACATTAGTTCAGTAAAAATGTGCTTAACAAGACACATAGTAAGTTGCATGGACTCATCACTCTGTGTGCAATAATAGTGTTTTAACATGATTTTTGGGTTTGTATAACCGGAGTGGCCACACATACAATTATCTGTAAGGTCCCGCAGTCGAGCAGTGAATTTCAAACACAGATTTAACCACGAAGACCAGGGAGGTTTTCCAGTGCCTCGCAAAGAAGGGCACCTATTGGTAGATGGGTAAAAAATAAAAGCAGACATTGAATAACCTTTTGAGAATTGTGAAGTTATTAATTTCACTTTGGAAAGTGTATCAATACACCCAGTCACTACAAAGATACAGGTGTCCTTCCTAACTCAGTTGCCGGAGAGGAAGGAAACCGCTCAGGGATTTCACAAAGAGGCCAATGATGACTTTAAAACAGTTACAGAGTTTAATGACTGTGATAGGAGAAAACTGAGGATGGATCAACAACATTGAAGTTACTCCACAACACCGACCTAAATCACAGAGGGAAAAGAAGCCTTTACAGAATAAAAAATATTCCAAAACACGCTTCCTGTTTGCAATAAGGAACTAAAGTAATACTGCAAAAAAATGTGGCAAAGAAATTAACTTTGTCTTGAATACAAAGTGTTATGTTTAGGGCGAATACAACACATCAATGAATACCACTCTTCATATTTTTAAGCATGGTGGTGACTGCATCATGTTATGGGTATGCTTGTCATCGGCAAGGACTGGGGAGTTTTTTAGGATAAAAAATGTCATCCTAGAGGAAAACCTGGATCAGCCTGCTTTCCACCAGACACTGAGAGATGCATGCACCTTTCAGCAGGACAGTAACCTACAACACAAGGCCAAATATACACTGGAGTTGCGTACCAAGATGACATCGAATGTTCCTGAGTTGCCTAGTTACAGTTTTGACTTAAATCGGCTTGGTAATCTCCGGAAAGACTTGAAAATGTCTATCTTGAAATGATCAACAACCAACTTGACAGATCTTTAAGAATTTTAAATGTTGTACAATCCTGGTGTGCAAAGCTCTTAGAGACTTACCCAGAAAGACTCACAGCTGTAATCACTCTTAGAGACTTACCCAGAAAGACTCACAGCTGTAATCACTCTTAGAGACTTACCCAGAAAGACTCACAGCTGTAATCGCTGATTTCATCATGTATTGACTCAGAGGTATGAATACTTTCACTATTCGTTTTCATTTTGTCATTATGGGGTAAATGTGTGAGAATCAAAGTACATTTAATTCACTTTGAATTCAGGCTGTAACTCAACAAAATGTGCAATAATATGTCAAGAGGTATGAATACCTTCTGATGGTATTTTGACCAAGAACCATGGTTGGTCTGTCATACCCAGGTAACAGGTCATTTACCAGGAAGGAACCATGGTTGGTCTGTCATACCCAGGTAACAGGTAATTTACCAGGAACCATGGTTGGTCTGTCATACCCAGGTAACAGGTAATTTACCAAGAACCATGGTTGGTCTGTCATACCCAGGTAACAGGTAATTTACCAAGAACCATGGTTGGTCTGTCATACCCAGGTAACAGGTAATTTACCAAGAACCATGGTTGGTCTGTCATACCCAGGTAACAGGTAATTTACCAGGAACCATGGTTGGTCTGTCATACCCAGGTAACAGGTAATTTACCAGGAACCATGGTTGGTCTGTCATACCCAGGTAACAGGTCATTTACCAGGAAGGAACCATGGTTGGTCTGTCATACCCAGGTAACAGGTCATTTACCAGGAAGGAACCATGGTTGGTCTGTCATACCCAGGTAACAGGTCATTTACCAGGAACCATGGTTGGTCTGTCATACCCAGGTAACAGGTCATTTACCAGGAACCATGGTTGGTCTGTCATACCCAGGTAACAGGTCATTTACCAGGAACCATGGTTGGTCTGTCATACCCAGGTAACAGCTAAATTACCAAGAACCATGGTTGGTCTGTCATACCCAGGTAACAGCTAAATGACCAAGAACCATGGTTGGTCTGTCATACCCAGGTAACAGGTCATTTACCAGGAACCATGGTTGGTCTGTCATACCCAGGTAGCAGCTAAATTACCAAGAACCATGGTTGGTCTGTCATACCCAGGTAACAGGTCATTTACCAGGAACCATGGTTGGTCTGTCATACCCAGGTAACAGGTCATTTACCAGGAACCAGGGTTGGTCTGTCATACCCATGTAACAGGTCATTTACCAGGAACCATGGTTGGTCTGTCATACCCAGGTAACAGTCAGGTCATTTACCGGGAAGGAACCATGGTTGGTCTGTCACACCCAGGTAACAGTCAGGTCATTTACCAGGAAGGAACCATGGTTGGTCATGCGTGCTCAGCCCCCTCCTGTACTCCCTGTTCACCCATGACTGCGTGGCCACGCACGCCTGCAATTCAATCATGACATTTGCAGATGACAACAGTAATAGGCCTGATTACCAAAAATGATGAGACAGCCTACAGGGAGGAGGTGCCAGTAAAATAACCTCTCCCTCAACGTCAACAAAACGAAGAAGCTGATTGTGTAATTCAGGAAACAGCTGAGAGAGCACGCCCCTATTCACATCGACGGGACCATAGTGGAGAAGGTGCTGAGCTTCCAGTTCCTCGGCGTATACGCCACAGACAAACTGAAATGGTCCACCCACACAGACAGTGTGGTGAAGCAGGAGAAACAGCGCCTCTTCAACCTCAGGAGGCTGAAGAAATTTGTCTTGTCCCCCAAAACCCTGTCAAACTTTTACAGATGCACAATTGAGAGCATCCTGTCGGGCTGTATCACCGCCTGGTACGGCAACAGCACCGCCCACAACCGCTGGGCTCTCAAGAGGGTGGTGCGATCTGCCCAACGCATCACCGGGGGCACACTGCCTACCCTCCAGGACACCTACAGCACCCGATGTCACAGGAAGGCAGAAAAGATCATCAAGGACAACAACCACCCGAGCCACTGCCTGTTCACCCCGCTATCATCCAGAAGGCGAGGTCAGTACAGGTGCATCAAAGCAGGGACCGAGAGACTGAAAAACAGTTTCTATCTCAAGGCCATCAGACTGTTAAATGGCCATCACTAGCCGGCTACCACCCGCTTACCCAACCCGGCACCTTAAAGGCTGCTGCCACAAAAACATAGACATGGAATCACTGGCTACTTTAATAATGTTTACATACTGCTTTACTCATCTCATATGTGTTTACTGGGGCGGCAGGTATCCCAGTGGTTAGAGCGTTGGGCCAGTAACCGAAAGGTTGCTGGATCAAATCCCCGAGCTGTCAAGGTAAAAATCTGTCATTCTGAGCAAGGCAGTGAACCCTCTATTCCCCGGGAACTGAATATGTGGATGTTGAATAAGGCAGCCCCCCCCCCGCACCTCTCTGATTTAGAAGGGTTGGGTTAAATGTGAAAGACACATTTCAGTTGTACAACTGACTAGGCCTCCTTCCCCAGGAAGACCCCGAGGTTGGTATGTCATAGCCAGGTAATAATCAGGTAATAATCAGGTCATTTACCAGGAAGGCCCCGAGGTTGGTCTGTCATAGCCAGGTAATAGTCAGGTCATTTACCAGGAAGACCCCGAGGTTGGTCTGTCATAGCCAGGTAATAGTCAGGTAATTTACCAGGAAGACCCCGAGGTTGGTCTGTCATAGCCAGGTAACAGTCAGGTAATTTACCAGGAAGGCCCCGAGGTTGGTCTGTCATAGCCAGGTAATAGTCAGGTCATTTACCAGGAAGGCCCCGAGGTTGGTCTGTCATAGCCAGGTAATAGTCAGGTCATTTACCAGGAAGGCCCCGAGGTTGGTCTGTCATAGCCAGGTAATAGTCAGGTCATTTACCAGGAAGGCCCCGAGGTTAGTCTGTCATAGCCAGGTAATAGTCAGGTCATTTACCAGGAAGGCCCCGAGGTTAGTCTGTCATAACCAGGTAACAGTCATCAGGTTTTTTTACATGTTATTTCTTACATTAGTACCCCAGGTCATCTTAGGTTTCATTACATACAGTCGAGAAGAACTACTGAATATAAGATCAGCGTCAACTCACCATCAGTACGACCAAGAATATGTTTTTCGCGACGCGGATCCTGTGTTCTGCCTTACAAACAGGACAACGGAGTGGATCCCATGCAGCGACCCTGTTACGGTTTTCTAGGTGTGAAGGAGAGTCGGACCAAAATGCAGCGTGTAGATTGCGATCCATGTTTAAAGAAAAAACGTAAACACGAAGTAACACAAACACTACAAAACAAAGAATGTAAATAACGAAACGAAAACCGAAACAGCCTATACTTGTGAAAACTAACAAAGACAGGAACAAAGACACATAGGACAATCACCCACGACAAACTCAAAGAATATGGCTGCCTAAATATGGTTCCCAATCAGAGACAACGATAAACACCTGCCTCTGATTGAGAACCACTCCAGACAGCCATAGACTTTGCTAGATAACCCCACTAGCTACAATCCCAATACATACACACCAAAACCCCAAGACAAAACACACCACAATACAATAACCCCATGCCACACCCTGGCCTGACCCAATACATGAAGAAAAACACAAAATACTTAGACCAGGGCGTGACAGACCCAAAAAAACGACTCTGAAAAAGAGGGAAACGAGGCGGTCTTCTGGTCAGACTCCGGAGACGGGCACACCGTGCACCACTCCCTAGCATTCTTCTTGCCAATGTCCAGTCTCTTGACAACAAGGTTGATGAAATCCGAGCAAGGGTAGCATTCCAGAGGGACATCAGAGACTGTAACGTTCTTTGCTTCACGGAAACATGGCTCACTGGGGAGACGCTATCCGAGGCGGTGCAGCCAACGGGTTTCTCCACGCATCTCGCCGACAGAAACAAACATCTTTCTGGTAAGAAGAGGGGCGGGGGCGTATGCCTTATGGCTAACGAGACATGGTGTGATGAAAGAAACATACAGTAACTCAAATCCTTCTGTTCACCTGATTTAGAATTCCTCACAATCAAATGTAGACCGCATTATCTACCAAGAGAATTCTCTTCGATTATAATCACAGCCGTATATATCCCCCCCCAAGCAGACACATCGATGGCTCTGAACGAACTTTATTTAACTCTTTGCAAACTGGAAACCATTTATCCGGAGGCTGCATTCATTGTAGCTTGGGATTTTAACAAGGCTAATCTGAAAACAAGACTCCCTAAATTTTATCAGCATATCGATTGCGCAACCAGGGGTGGAAAGACCTTGGATCATTGTTACTCTAACTTCCGCGACGCATATAAGGCCCTGCCCCGCCCCCCTTTCGGAAAAGCTGACCACGACTCCATTTTGTTGATCCCTGCCTACAGACAGAAACTAAAACAAGAGGCTCCCACGCTGAGGTCTGTCCAACGCTGGTCCAAACAAGCTGACTCCACACTCCAAGACTGCTCGTTGAAGATGTCGTTCCCATAGCAACGATTAAAACATTCCCTAACCAGAAACCGTGGATTGATGGCAGCATTCGCGTGAAACTGAAAGCGCGAACCACTGCTTTTAAAGGTGTCTGGTAACATGACCGAATACAAACAGTGCAGCTATTCCCTCCGCAAGGCTATCAAACAAGCTAAGCGTCAGTACAGAGACAAAGTAGAATCTCAATTCAACGGCTCAGACACAAGAGGCATGTGGCAGGGTCTACAGTCAATCACGGACTACAGGAAGAAATCCAGCCCAGTCACGGACCAGGATGTCTTGCTCCCAGGCAGACTAAATAACTTTTTTGCCCGCTTTGAGGACAATACAGTGCCACTGACACGGCCTGCAACGAAAACATGCGGTCTCTCCTTCACTGCAGCCGAGGTGAGTAAGACATTTAAACGTGTTAACCCTCGCAAGGCTGCAGGCCCAGACGGCATCCCCAGCCGCGCCCTCAGAGCATGCGCAGACCAGCTGGCCGGTGTGTTTACGGACATATTCAATCAATCCCTATACCAGTCTGCTGTTCCCACATGCTTCAAGAGGGCCACCATTGTTCCTGTTCCCAAGAAAGCTAAGGTAACTGAGCTAAACGACTACCGCCCCGTAGCACACACTTCTGTCATCATGAAGTGCTTTGAGAGACTAGTCAAGGACCATATCACCTCCACCCTACCTGACACCCTAGACCCACTCCAATTTGCTTACCGCCCAAATAGGTCCACAGACGATGCAATCTCAACCACACTGCACACTGCCCTAACCCATCTGGACAAGAGGAATACCTATGTGAGAATGCTGTTCATCGACTACAGCTCGGCATTCAACACCATAGTACCCTCCAAGCTCGTCATCAAGCTCGAGACCCTGGGTCTCGACCCCGCCCTGTGCAACTGGGTACTGGACTTCCTGACGGGCCGCCCCCAGGTGGTGAGGGTAGGCAACAACATCTCCTCTCCGCTGATCCTCAACACTGGGGCCCCACAAGGGTGCGTTCTGAGCCCTCTCCTGTACTCCCTGTTCAACCACGACTGCGTGGCCACGCACGCCTCCAACTCAATCATCAAGTTTGCGGACGACACAACAGTGGTAGGCTTGATTACCAACAACGACGAGACGGCCTACAGGGAGGAGGTGAGGGCCCTCGGAGTGTGGTGTCAGGAAAATAACCTCACACTCAACGTCAACAAAACTAAGGAGATGATTGTGGACTTCAGGAAACAGCAGAGGGAACACCCCCCTATCCACATCGATGGAACAGTAGTGGAGAGGGTAGCAAGTTTTAAGTTCCTCGGTATACACATCACAGACAAACTGAATTGGTCCACTCACACAGACAGCATCGTGAAGAAGGCGCAGCAGCGCCTCTTCAACCTCAGGAGGCTGAAGAAATTTGGCTTGTCCCCAAAAGCACTCACAAACTTCTACAGATGCACAATCAAGAGCATCCTGGTGGGCTGTATCACCGCCTGGTACGGCAACTGCTCCGCCCTCAACCGTAAGGCTCTCCAGAGGGTAGTGAGGTCTGCACAACACCGGGGGCAAACTACCTGCCCTCCAGGACACCTACACCACCCGATGTCACAGGAAGGCCACAAAGATCATCAAGGACAACAACCACCCGAGCCACTGCCTGTTCACCCCGCTATCATCCAGAAGGCGAGGTCAGTACAGGTGCATCAAAGCTGGGACCGAGAGACTGAAAAACAGCTTCTATCTCAAGGCCATCAGACTGTTAAACAGCCACCACTAACATTGAGTGGCTGCTGCCAACACACTGACACTGACTCTACTCCAGCCACTTTAATAATGGGAATTGATGGGAAATGATGTAAATATATCACTAGCCACTTTAAACAATGCTACCTTATATAATGTTACTTACCCTACATTATTCATCTCATATACGTATATACTGTACTCTATATCATCGACTGCATCCTTATGTTATACATGTATCACTAGCCACTTTAACTATGCCACTTTGTTTACATACTCATCTCATATGTATATACTGTACTCGATACCATCTACTGTATCTTGCCTATGCTGCTCTGTACCATCACTCATTCATATATCCTTATGTACATATTCTTTATCCCCTTACACTGTGTATAAGACAGTAGTTTTGGAATTGTTAGTTAGATTACTTGTTGGTTATTACTGCATTGTCGGAACTAGAAGCACAAGCATTTCGCTACACTCGCATTAACATCTGCTAACCATGTGTATGTGACAAATCAAATTTGATTTGATTTGATTTAATATAACCAGGTAACAGTCATCAGGTAATATAGCCAGGTAACAGTCATCAGGTAATATAACCAGGTAACAGTCATCAGGTAATATAACCAGGTAACAGTCATCAGGTAATATAACCAGGTAACAGTCATCAGGTAATATAACCAGGTAACAGTCATCAGGTAATATAACCAGGTAACAGTCATCAGGTAATATAACCAGGTAACAGTCATCAGGTAATATAACCAGGTAACAGTCATCAGGTAATATAACCAGGTAACAGTTATCAGGTAATATAACCAGGTAACAGTCATCAGGTAATATAACCAGGTAACAGTTATCAGGTAATTTACTGGTCTGCTTCACTGGTCTGCTTCACTGGTCAGCTTCACTGGTCTGCTTCACTCATCTGCTTCACTGGTCAGCTTCACTGGTCTGCTACACTGGTCTGCTTCACTGGTCTGCTTCACTGGTCTGCTTCACTGGTCTGCTTTACTGGTCTGCTTCACTCGTCTGCTTCACTCGTCTGCTTCACTGGTCTGCTTCACTGGTCAGCTTCACTGGTCTGCTTCACTGGTCTGCTTTACTGGTCTGCTTCACTGGTCTGCTTCACTGGTCTGCTTCACTTGTCTGCTTCAAAGAAACACATCCCACTGTGTTTGATGACAGTTGCCAATAACGAGGGAAAATGCCCCGAGTTGTGAAAGAGCCTAGTGGTTTCCCTCTATGGCTGAACAAAATCACGTGTCCCAAAATGGCACCCTATTTCCCTATTATAGTGCACTACTTCTGAACAGAGCCTTATGGGCCCTGTTCAAAAGTAGTGCACTACATAGGGTGCCAATTGGGATGTAACCAACGCTCTCAGAGGGTCACTTGGCAACTCTGCCTCAATCTGTCTCAAGCGCACCAGCTCTCTTTTATTGGGTTAAGTCCCAAATGGTACCTGATTCACTACATAGTGCACTACTTCTGACCGGAGCCTGATGGGCCCTGTTCAAAAGTAGTGCACTATAAAGGGAATAAGGTGCCATTTGGGATGTGGGACATGATCTACTGTAAACATCATGATGTGTGTAGGGCCTGGGCCTCAATGGCTGATCTGTTTGCAGTGTTGACCATATATTTCATTTCATCAAGGGGAATTTACAGTGAGCGTTATACACTTACTCTATCGGGTGTTCCAGCATCCTAAACCACTTGAGGAGAAGAAAACTGACGTAATCATTTCAAATATTAATAACGGGGTGACGTAGGCACAATATCCCGAACCCTTCGCCATCACTTCTCTTTTTGACGAATGACTGATTCCACATGTCATTCATTTAGGAACACACGCGTATTTATATTATGTCATCTTTTTGTTCATAAACCACCTTCTCTTTTTTTTCTGACTATGATGTTATTTTTGTGTATAGTTTTGCAATTCGGTGTAATAACGTTGACCTGGTTAACCCAGGTAGGGAAGCCGGAAGGGAGGGGGGATACCCGCGGATTGACCTGAATGCAGAGAAAGGAACCACAATGACGTCTCCTAGACAATATAAATACTGTCCCTACCAGGTAGAAAACATGACAACCTACCAAACCAACCCGCAAGGTAAGCAGCCTAATCTGCGATCTTGGTTGTAGTATTACAACAGGTCTCTCTTACAAAATAGATTTATGATCACTTGTAGCGTGTAGTCTATAGGATTAGATAAGGCTGACCTAAATCAAAACAAGTTATCTGACTGTAATTTATTCTTTCCAGGTGAACTGTGATATTTTCGCATTATTATTCAAACTGAAGAAAGGCAAATCTCCCGGAGCCAATATGAAGTTCAGCACGGTCCAACTCGTAGCCGCTGTGGTAGTGGTGATGAGCGTCTGTCTGCTGCGCGAATCCGTGGCGCACTCCATCCATCGCCCGCTCAGCGCCCCCCTGCACAGCGCGGATACCGACACCATGGTACAGCAGGTGGCTCAACATGTAAGTTACATGATCATATTTCATATTCCATAATGGCTTATAATTGTAGGACTAAACTAAATATATTATATTTGTAGAACTAGTAGCCTATTATTTAGTCCATTTATTCGGGTTTATTTAATTATGATTATGACTTTAAAAAGCCTAATGATGCCATTCCTGTCTGTTTCAACAGGCGCAAAATTCTGACATCGATACTGACACTAAACTGATGCCAGACATCGATACTAAAAAGGTATGTCTATTAAACCAATGAGTAATGTCATGTTAATCCATGTCTAGCCTACATTATTTTACAGCTTGGTGTGAAATGGTATTTAGTTTAGTGTTGTATTTTCTATTTCTACCACCTGATGCAGCTGTAGGCAATACTAATCATATCATACTAATGAATTGATGCCTTTGAACTGAACTTTGAACTGATGTCTCCAATGGCAGAACCACAGAGACATCTGCTGCCTGCATGCTAACATCCTGGACTTCTACCTGAGTAACATCCTGACCACTAAGGAGAAGCATCATCCTAAACTCCCTGCCCTGAAGGAAGACCTGGCCCGAGTCAGCAGAGACCTGAAGGAACACGGCTGTGTAAGTCTCTGTCATCTGCTTCACCTACACTCCTTTGTTTCATCCCCTTCTCTCTTCATCCATCTTTACCTTTTCAACACCTTCCAATGTGTCTGTCTGTCTGTCTCTCTCTCTCTCTCTGTCTCTCTCTCCCTCTCCCTCTTCCTCTTTCTCTCTCTCTTCCTCTTCCTCCTCTCTCTTCCTCACTCTTCCTCTCTCTTCCTCTCTCTTCCTTACTCTTCCTCTCTCTTCCTCTCTCTTCCTTACTCTTCCTCTCTCTTCCTCTCTTCCTTTCTCTCCTCTCTCTTCCTCTCTCTCCTCTCTCTCTTAGTCAGAGATCTTAAGTGTGATATTGTGTAGAGATGGTGTTTATATCAGAGAAAGTGACTGATTTTCTCTCTTTCTTCAAGGCTATTAAACACTACAATGACCACCACCACAGCATTGCTTTCCGCAAGAAGTTGTCCGAGGTAATTCTCCAGGATATCCTGTTCAGACTTGATCATTTTCATACTTGTCACAAAGAAACACGATAAACAAAGTTATGAACAAGAGTTAATGCATTAATCAAAGTGGAAATGAATCCATTGAACATTTGATTGAATGTGATCTTTGTCTAAAACCTCCATTGTTTTTGGTTTGTTGTTTCAGATGGAGGAGGGGAAAGGGATCAAGAAAGCCATTGGAGAGATTGACATCCTCTTCACCTTCCTGAAAGACTTCTGTGTGCACGCCTAGATCCAACATCATCCTATATCACCACATAGAGATGTACGCCTAGATCCAACATCATCCTATATCATCACATAGAGATGTACGCCTAGATCCAACATCATCCTATATCATCACATAGAGATGTACGCCTAGATCCAACATCATCCTATATCATCACATAGAGATGTACGCCTAGATCCAACATCATCCTATATCATCACATAGAGATGTACATCTAGATCCAACATCATCCTATATCATCACATAGAGAAGTACATCTAGATCCAACACATCCTATATCATCACAGAAATGTACATCTAGATCCAACACATCCTATATCATCACATAGAGATGTACGCCTAGATCCAACATCATCCTATATCATCACATAGAGATGTACGCCTAGATCCAACATCATCCTATATCATCACATAGAGATGTACGCCTAGATCCAACATCATCCTATATCATCACATAGAGATGTACATCTAGATCCAACATCATCCTATATCATCACATAGAGAAGTACATCTAGATCCAACACATCCTATATCATCACATAGAGATGTACATCTAGGTTTTAGTCATGCTATGTTTCTGTACCTGATATCCTATAAGGATATTGTGTGTTATATTTGTATTCATTTTGCATTGCTTATTTATTATTGATCTATTTATTGTTGTTACTAAGCAACATGCAAACTGGTGAAATGTATTTAAAATGCATCCTGATTCTGTTGACATCAGATGTGCAGGGTCTTGATCATTTCATATGTAGCCCCATGGTGGCCCTTACTTTCTACATCTTGTGCTGGACACAATAATAATACTATATTTATTCAATATATTTAAACAGAGAATTTATTCCATTTTTAAGTTATTATCATTTGTTTTAATGATTATGAAATGTTTAAGTTATTATTACATCTATTGAGCAAATATGTATTTTGCTATAAAGTGATTGTATTTATATAGGAAGTGAATGCAGCTGTCTGTAACATGGGGAAATGTATTGGATTTACCACAGTGTTTGTAACCTAAGATTCCTAAAATAAAACACTTTTCAAAAACACATTCTTCTTGTAAAATATATTATTGTCTTTACACAGTGTACGTTATAGACTTAGACAGAGGTAGTTACAGTGTACGTTATAGACTTAGACAGAGGTAGTTAGTGTACGTTATAGACTTAGACAGAGGTAGTTAGTGTACGTTATAGACTTAGACAGCAGTAGTTACAGTGTACGTTATAGACTTAGACAGCAGTAGTTACAGTGTACGTTATAGACTTAGACAGAGGTAGTTACAGTGTACGTTATAGACTTAGACAGAGGTAGTTACAGTGTACGTTATAGACTTAGACAGAGGTAGTTAGTGTACGTTATAGACTTAGACAGAGGTAGTTACAGTGTTACGTTATAGACTTAGACAGAGGTAGTTACAGTGTTACGTTATAGACTTAGACAGAGGTAGTTACAGTGTTACGTTATAGACTTAGACAGAGGTAGTTACAGTGTACGTTATAGACTTAGACAGAGGTAGTTACAGTGTTACGTTATAGACTTAGACAGAGGTAGTTACAGTGTACGTTATAGACTTAGACAGAGGTAGTTACAGTGTTACGTTATAGACTTAGAGGTAGTTACAGTGTTACGTTATAGACTTAGACAGCAGTAGTTACAGTGTTACGTTATAGACTTAGACAGAGGTAGTTACAGTGTACGTTATAGACTTAGACAGCAGTAGTTACAGTGTTACGTTATAGACTTAGACAGCAGTAGTTACAGTGTTATGTTATAGACTTAGACAGCAGTAGTTACAGTGTACGTTATAGACTTAGACAGCAGTAGTTACAGTGTACGTTATAGACTTAGACAGAGGTAGTTACAGTGTTACGTTATAGACTTAGACAGAGGTAGTTACAGTGTTACGTTATAGACTTAGACAGAGGTAGAATATCTTTATTTTTCCAGAAAGATCTTTAGACGCTGAACATACAAACAACATTAAATTCACACATTCAGCACACAACTGTTTTTCCCATAGAAATACATTGTTCACTGTGTACAGCGACCACACAGCAAGGTTTAAGGGTGAATTCATCAATAAATGGTTCCTAAATTGATTGGGCCAGTTTCCTGGAGATTCTCCATTGAGTCCAGTACTAGACTTCATCTGAGTCCGGAAAACATCTACAGACTGTGATATTGAAATAGGAACAATTTGACAGGCAATTTAGGCCTTCATTATTATAGCAATATATAATACGTCTCTTATCAGTGAGAGTTGATGACAGAAGCAGAAGGGCTGTCATTATGCTCTGAAACATACTATCTAAACCTTGGATGGTCGTTACTGAGAGAGTCTGGAACATACAATAACATTAACTATCGTTGACGCGTGTGTGTCTCCAAGTGTGTGTACTTGTGTTTGTGTCTGCATGTGTGTGTTTGTGTATCCATGTGTGTGTGTGTGTATGTGTGTCTCCGAGTGTGTGTGTGTGTGTGTCTCCATGTGTGTGTGTGTGTGTGTGTGTGTGAGTGAGTCTCCATGTGTGTGTATGTGTGTGAGTCTCCATGTGTGTGAGTGTGTTTGTGTCTGTGTGTATGTGTGTGTTTTGTGTGTGTGTGTGAGGGTGTGTTGGTGCATGAGTGTGTGTATTGTGTCATGCAGAAAGCATGCTCCAACAGTGGGATTGTCCAATCAGGAAGTTGACCTGCTTCCCCAGTTCAGGTAAATGACAACATGATGACACCTGAGACAGGTAAACACTTACTTCCTGGTTCCTCTCTGCTCTTCTCTGCTCCACATGCAGGCCAGGGGAAGTAACTGGCGGAGGTTTGGCTGGGGGCGTGGCCGGGGCGTGGCCGGGCCAGGTTCTTGTATTCCACCTCTGGAGTGTTTAAGGTGATGAAACACAGACAGAGAGAGATAAAGACCTGGAGTTTTTACAGCTATTTCCTGTTCCACATCAGCAGAGGAAACAGAGGATGTATCTTCCTGAGAATTACCCAGAATTACCCCATGGTGACAGTGACACCCCATGGAGACAGTGACACCTCTCAGCTCAGACCCCCCACCACCACCACACCTCTCAGCTCCTAACTGTTACCCCCCCCCCCCACCACATCTCTCAACTCCTAACTGTTACACCCCCCACCACACCTCTCAGCTCCTTACTGTGACCCCCCCCACCACCACCTCTCAGCTCCTTACTGTGACCCCCCCCACCACCACCACCACACCCCTCAGCTCCTAACTGTTACCCCCCCCCCCACCACCACCACACCTCTCAGCTCCTAACTGTGACCCCCCCACCACCACACCTCTCAACTCCTAACTGTTACCCCCCCACCCCCACCACCACACTCCTCAGCTCCTAACTGTTACCCCCCCCACCACCACCACACCTCTCAGCTCCTAACTGTAAAACCCCCCACCACCACACCTCTCAGCTCCTAACTGTGACCCCCCACCACCACCACACCTCTCAGCTCCTAACTGTGACCCCCCCACCATCACACCTCTCAGCTCCTAACTGTGACCCCCCCCCCCACCACCACCACCACACCTCTCAGCTCCTAACTGTGAAACCCCCCACCACCACACCTCTCAGCTCCTAACTGTGACCCCCCCACCACCTCTCAACTCCTAACTGTGACCCCCCACCACCACCACCACCACCACCTCTCAGCTCCTAACTGTGACCCCCCCACCACCCCCCCACCACCACCTCTCAGCTCCTAACTGTGACCCCCCACCACCACACCTCTCAGCTCCTAACTGTGACCCCCACCACCACACCTCTCAGCTCCTAACTGTGACCCCCCCACCACCACACCTCTCAGCTCCTAACTGTGACCCCCCCCACCACACCTCTCAGCTCCTAACTGTGACCCCCCCCACCACCACCACCACCACCTCTCAGCTCCTAACTGTGACCCCCCACCACCACCACCACCTCTCAGCTCCTAACTGTGATCCACCACCACCACCACCACCACCTCTCAGCTCCTAACTGTGACCCCCACCACACCTCTCAGCTCCTAACTGTGACCCCCCACCACCACACCTCTCAGCTCCTAACTGTGACCCCCACCACCACACCTCTCAGCTCCTAACTGTGACCCCCCCACCACCCCCCCACCACCACCTCTCAGCTCCTAACTGTGACCCCCCACCACCACACCTCTCATCTCTTAACTGTGACCCCCCCCACCACACCTCTCAGCTCCTGACTGTGACCCCCACCACACCTCTCAGCTCCTGACTGTGACCCCCCACCACCACACCTCTCAGCTCCTAACTGTGACCCCCCACCACCACACCTCTCAGCTCCTAACTGTGACCCCCCACCACCACACCTCTCAGCTCCTAACTGTGACCCCCACCACCACACCTCTCAGCTCCTAACTGTGACCCCCCCACCACCACACCTCTCAGCTCCTAACTGTGACCCCCCCCCACCACACCTCTCAGCTCCTAACTGTGACCCCCCCCACCACCACCACCACCACCTCTCAGCTCCTAACTGTGACCCCCCACCACCACCACCACCTCTCAGCTCCTAACTGTGATCCACCACCACCACCACCACCACCACCTCTCAGCTCCTAACTGTGACCCCCACCACACCTCTCAGCTCCTAACTGTGACCCCCCACCACCACACCTCTCAGCTCCTAACTGTGACCCCCACCACCACACCTCTCAGCTCCTAACTGTGACCCCCCCACCACCCCCCCACCACCACCTCTCAGCTCCTAACTGTGACCCCCCACCACCACACCTCTCATCTCTTAACTGTGACCCCCCCCACCACACCTCTCAGCTCCTGACTGTGACCCCCACCACACCTCTCAGCTCCTGACTGTGACCCCCCACCACCACACCTCTCAGCTCCTAACTGTGACCCCCACCACCACACCTCTCAGCTCCTAACTGTGACCCCCCCACCACCCCCCCACCACCACCTCTCAGCTCCTAACTGTGACCCCCCACCACCACACCTCTCATCTCTTAACTGTGACCCCCCCCCACCACACCTCTCAGCTCCTGACTGTGACCCCCACCACACCTCTCAGCTCCTGACTGTGACCCCCCACCACCACACCTCTCAGCTCCTAACTGTGACCCCCCACCACCACACCTCTCAGCTCCTAACTGTGACCCCCCACCACCACACCTCTCAGCTCCTAACTGTGACCCCCACCACCACACCTCTCAGCTCCTAACTGTGACCCCCCCACCACCACACCTCTCAGCTCCTAACTGTGACCCCCCCCACCACACCTCTCAGCTCCTAACTGTGACCCCCCCCACCACCACCACCACCACCTCTCAGCTCCTAACTGTGACCCCCCACCACCACCACCACCTCTCAGCTCCTAACTGTGATCCACCACCACCACCACCACCACCACCACCTCTCAGCTCCTAACTGTGACCCCCACCACACCTCTCAGCTCCTAACTGTGACCCCCCACCACCACACCTCTCAGCTCCTAACTGTGACCCCCACCACCACACCTCTCAGCTCCTAACTGTGACCCCCCCACCACCCCCCCACCACCACCTCTCAGCTCCTAACTGTGACCCCCCACCACCACACCTCTCATCTCTTAACTGTGACCCCCCCCACCACACCTCTCAGCTCCTGACTGTGACCCCCACCACACCTCTCAGCTCCTGACTGTGACCCCCCACCACCACACCTCTCAGCTCCTAACTGTGACCCCCCACCACCACACCTCTCAGCTCCTAACTGTGACCCCCCACCACCACACCTCTCAGCTCCTAACTGTGACCCCCACCACCACACCTCTCAGCTCCTAACTGTGACCCCCCCACCACCACACCTCTCAGCTCCTAACTGTGACCCCCCCCACCACACCTCTCAGCTCCTAACTGTGACCCCCCCCACCACCACCTCTCAGCTCCTAACTGTGACCCCCACCACCACATCTCTCATCTCTTAACTGTGACCCCCCCCACCACACCTCTCAGCTCCTGACTGTGACCCCCCCCCACCACACCTCTCAGCTCCTGACTGTGACCCCCCCACCACACCTCTCAGCTCCTGACTGTGACCCCCATCACCACCACCACACCTCTCAGCTCCTAACTGTGACCCCCCCCCACCACACCTCTCAGCTCCTGACTGTGACCCCCCCCCACCACACCTCTCAGCTCCTGACTGTGACCCCCATCACCACCACCACACCTCTCAGCTCTTAACTGTGACCCCCACCACCACCACCACCACCACCTCTCAGCTCCGATCTGTATCAATGTTCTGACTAGATATATCTAATGTAACAGACTATATAATGTTCTGTCTAGCTGTATCCAGAGAGACATTACCTGTTCTGCTGTACGTGGTGCCATTATGGGACAGTCAGAGGCATCTTGTGCACTATGCAGCTGTGCTGCCATGCAGTATGGACCTAACCCAGATGACAGAGGTCTAACCCAGTTCTTATGACAGAGGTCTAACCCAGTTCTTATGACAGAGGTCTAACCCAGTTCTTATGACAGAGGCCTAACCCAGTTCTTATGACAGAGGCCTAACCCAGTTCTGATGACAGAGACCTAACCCAGTTCTTATGACAGAGGTCTAACCCAGTTCTTATGTAGAGGTCTAACCCAGTTCTTATGACAGAGATCTAACCCAGTTCTTATGACAGAGGTCTAACCCAGTTCTTATGACAGAGGCCTAACCCAGTTCTTATGACAGAGGCCTAACCCAGTTCTTATGACAGAGGCCTAACCCAGTTCTGATGACAGAGACCTAACCCAGTTCTTATGACAGAGGTCTAACCCAGTTCTTATGTAGAGATCTAACCCAGTTCTTATGGACAGAGACCTAACTTTTGACAGAGGATTAACCCAGTTATGATGGAAGGAGAATGAGACACATTATGATGACGGGGAAGACAATTGAGGACACTTGAAAAGGCAGCCTCATACGAACTTCCGCCGATTTTCTCTGAATGATGAATAAAAAAAATGTAACATCTAGATACAAAAATATTTTTTGCTGAGTTGCTGATTTGGAGAACCTAAAGGTCTTTGTAGGGCTTTGGAGGAAGTTCAGTGAATGATGATTGATAAGTAATCTTTCCTGAAACCTGAAGACTTGTGTTTGCTCTCTGAGGTTCCCTCCCAGAACTAATGCCTAGGCTTTAGCTCAGTGGGCTATCATTGTATTTTGCTCCACAGACGACCAGGGTTTAAACACAGTTGGTCACAGTAGCAGGTAAAATGATTTGATCTCCACCTTCTCCAGATGGTTCAATGTCCAACGGATGGAGGTTTTTAACCCTTTAGAACCTTAAAACACGTTGTTGAATGTTCTGACTGGAACTCAGCTGAACTCTTCAGTCAGTCGTCAGAACCAGTTTGTCTCTGACCACATTGACTCATAGAGTACTTAGATTGGAGCCGAAAGGCGACGTGCAGACGTCTACAACTCCACCTATCTGGGTCAGACCCGACCTAGCAGTGGTGAACCATGTAGGAGGATGACCTGGTTTAAGTGGGTGACACAGATCAGGGGGAGAGAGCAGAGTTGCTAACTCATCCTACCCAGGGATGAACAGAACCAACCTCTTCCAGTAAGTGCCAGACAACCTTACAAAACGGAACGAACCCCATTGGACCTGGGGACCAACAGTGAGGGACAGAGAGTGAGAGTGACACGGTAAAAGCTTTGGGTGTGTTAGAGGCCATTGATGCTCCATTACAGTATCCTCCTCCACAAAACCACTGTTAGCATGATGCACCAGAAAGGATAGACAGATGTGTCAGCAAGAGATTTTCTGCATTTCTGCAGTTTTGTTATTGTCTGTATTAAGCCAGAGTGATGATGATGATGATGATGATGTATAGTATGAATGATATCAGTATAATGCTTAATTGAGTGTTTTAAATTAATGACATAAAATAAACAATGTTTTTAAAACAAATAATGAATCAATCCCTCCTCAGTAGTAGAATCATTCAAGTCATAAAAACAAAATTGAATCGTCTTATCTAAATTATTTCCCAGAAAGGGCATATTTACTATGATATTACACTAAAAGTTTAGAAAGTAGGCTGTTAAAGCACATGAGTGGGTCAGGTTCACATTTAGTAGAGAGGAGCACAGTTTAGAAGCCTACAGAACAGCAGTTATCAAGAAGATACTGGATATGCAGCATCAGATACTCAGAGACGCATCTCTTCCTTAACCTCAATGGAACTACAGCTGCTTGACGGGGGAATAACCCCAATCATGAACCTTCAACCTCGTTTTATCCATCCAGTAATCTCGAAGTGGTAAACCCTCTCTAGAACGCAAAACCACAACAAACAAGAAAATCTAACCTCAGGACTTTGTAGATCAAAAAGAGAGATAACAGCAAGCTCAGCACCAATGCGTCTTGTGCTGGCCACTCCCAAGGAAATTTTGCGTTACACTTTTAAGCATCACGTTTCGATTGTGGGAATTTTTGAAAGGTGAAGTGATGGGTATATAACATGAAAGAACAGGTGCAGACGGTCAAACTACAGTTCTGATTCTCTGCTCTTCTCTTCGCCGTTAATTACGACTCTAAACAATAAGACCGATAAGATGCGCGCTGTGATTTTGGTGACGGTTGGTCTGCTGGCGCTGATTGGACACCTGGATGGACGCGC
This sequence comes from Oncorhynchus kisutch, assembly GCF_002021735.2. Taxonomy (NCBI): domain Eukaryota; kingdom Metazoa; phylum Chordata; class Actinopteri; order Salmoniformes; family Salmonidae; genus Oncorhynchus; species Oncorhynchus kisutch. The sequence goes on from NW_022263181.1 coordinate 38,188, forward strand.
TCATGGCGGAAAACGACGCGACAGACCAAACTGTCTCCAACGGACGGTCTCTCCCAGACTGATCAAGGAATTACTCAACAAAACACAAACTCTCACAAACTCTTTACCAGTAAGTAGAAAAATGTTTTAATACCGTTTCAAGTCCATTAAATAAGTATTGTTATGTGCGTAGTAATTAATTTAAATGCATTTTGTTACAGACGTTCCCCAGAAAAATATATGAAAGACTTCTGCCCAAAATCTGTTCAACGTGTGCTAAGGTATATTTATAAATCATATTTATAAATCAAAACAGACTGTTTCTGAACTACTTTTGCATTTTATTAAACAAAGCAAAGCAACAAAACCTGAATTGTTTTCATTTTATTTTTTAGAAACAACTTGGCATCTGGGAAATCAACAAGATATTGGATGTCTATTCCAACGTGTTCAACCAGGAATCTTTGGAAGGTCTCTACCCCAAACACTTTGAGGATCTTCTGGCCAGGCTGAAAACAGATGTCCAATCTTGTGTGAGTATTGAACTTTAAGATAGTTCTTTATTTGACCACCTGTTAGAGGAAATTTCTGTTAATCTGTTCTGTTGTATTATCACATGTTAAGGTTAAACACTGACAGTGTTGTGGCTTCAATGAGGCTAACAGAGGTGTATGACTTCCTCAAGAGCCGATGCAAATCCCAAAGTTAGAATAGTTACCACTTTATTACTGTATGTAATCAGCCATGTTTAAATTATGAATATTATAATATGTAATATTCATAAATATTCAAGGCACATTTGAATAAATTTGAACATGATGAACAGGAACTACATTTACACTAACGGGTGACCAAAAATAATTGTCTGAAATTCTCCAATCAGCCCCACCTCCAATCAGCCCCACCTCCAATCAGCCCCACCTCCAATCAGCCCCACCTCCAATCAGCCCCACCTCCAATCAGCCCCACCTCCAATCAGCCCCACCTCCAATCAGCCCCACCTCCAATCTGACCCACCTCCAATCTGACCCGCCTCCAATCTGACCCGCCTCCAATCTGACCCACCTCCAATCTGACCCGCCTCCAATCTGACCCACCTCCAATCTGATAGGCTGTCACCTCTACAATATAAAAGGCTCAAAATGGAACCCCTCCCATCACAACAAGGCTCTGGCTCCAACATTTACACAGGGGTTCCTCGGAGACCCTTTTCAGAGAGGTTCCAGGTTCAACTGGAAAGGTTCTGCCAGTGTGGCAGCCCAGAAGGTTCTTCCAGGGACATTTACTGCAGACTAGTAGGATGGATGTAGTTGTATTCCTGCAGAACACACTGACCACCCACCCATGTTATTGTAAGATATAGTAGACGGACAGACAAGCAGAAAAGACTACTGACTGTTCTTCCTCTCTACAGCTGGTGGAGTGTCCAACTAGACCAACATGGACCAAGACAACCATCAGGAAGATGGAGAACACATTTAAGAAGGTGAATATGACTTATCCAACCCTCTTACACATCTCAACACGATGCTTTATGGCAAAACAAAACTCAACTCTAGATCTAAATGACCTGTTTTAATGATTCCTCAACTGTTGACATTTACCTGAGATTGAACTCTTATCTGCACCTCTGTGACTTCACAATCAGTTCCATCCCCTATGGCTATAGTATCCAATCAGTTCCATCCCCTATGGCTTTAGTATCCAATCAGTTCCATCTCCTATGACTATAGTATCCAATCAGTTCCATCCCCTATGGCTTTAGTATCCAATCAGTTCCATCCCCTATGGCTTTAGTATCCAATCAGTTCCATCCCCTATGGCTATAGTATCCAATCAGTTCCATCCCCTATGGCTTTAGTATCCAATCAGTTCCATCCCCTATGGCTATAGTATCCAATCAGTTCCCTCCCCTATGGCTTTAGTATCCAATCAGTTCCCTCCCCTATGGCTTTAGTATCCAATCAGTTCCATCCCCTATGGCTATAGTATCCAATCAGTTCCCTCCCCTATGGCTATAGTATCCAATCAGTTCCATCCCCTATGGCTTTAGTATCCAATCAGTTCCATCTCCTATGACTATAGTATCCAATCAGTTCCATCCCCTATGGCTATAGTATCCAATCAGTTCCATCCCCTATGGCTTTAGTATCCAATCAGTTCCCTCCCCTATGGCTTTAGTATCCAATCAGTTCCATCCCCTATGGCTTTAGTATCCAATCAGTTCCATCCCCTATTGCTTTAGTATCCAATCAGTTCCATCCCCTATGGCTATAGTATCCAATCAGTTCCATCCCCTATGGCTTTAGTATCCAAAAGTAGAGTGTGTTTATGATATGTTGTTAACTATTCATTCCCTCTTTTGGCAGCTGGACACCAATGGGATTTACAAGGCCATCGGAGAGTTCAAGACCGTCCTCCTGTGGATCAGTGACATGAGAGAGAGAAAGGAAACATCAACGGATAAATGCCAGTAGTCTTCCATCCACCCATCCACCCACCCATCCACCCATCCACCCATCCATAGACCCACTCACTCACCCACCCATCCACCCACCCACCCATCCACCCATCCTTCCACCCATCCATCCACCCATCCATAGACCCACCCATCCACTCACCCACCCATCCATCCACCCATCAATGCAAATGTCAAATCTTTGAATCATTTCTCCTCCATGTAGGGTTTCAGCAGTATTTTAGTATTTAAATGGGAAAAGTGTATTTTCTTAATACATGTTATTCTTTAGTTATATTTACTTAGGTTCATATTTATTGTTTTATAAAATATGATTTTATTATTTTTAATATAAATGAGGATGTTATTGTCTGTGACAGGTAAAAATAGTTGTATTCAAAATTATAATTTTTAAAATCACTTTTGTCTTTACAAATCATATTTAATGTATTGTTTAAGTGAATGTTTTTTATACCAAATATCTGTGTGCCTTTTTATTATCAAAATAAAATACAATTTGTATTTCTAAAATGAGGAGTTTTCTAAATCTCGTGATTTTTTGGGAGGGAATCAGGAAAGAACGATGAGCACTTAAATTTCAAACATGTGACTTAAGACAAGTCGCAGTGCTTAATTTGATCCTCGGTTTTGGAAGGTCTTGTTCCGGAACCTCTTGTGGCATCAACATGTTGATTCCCTTTTTGCAGTGTAAACACTCTAACAGAAGAGATCAAAGTTTATTCAAGCTGCTTCTTTGTTCATTCTCCTGCCCCACAAAAAAACACGTGAAAAAGTACATTTTCAGCTCAGGCCTAATATTCTATGAGTAGATTTGGGTTGGAACGGGTTTATGATTTATGCAAAACCTATTTTTGAGACAAACGCGTGGCTGTGTGAACATTGCACCAGTATCTCTCACATAACTAGAAGGAGATTCCCTTTCTATGATCTCTCTCCCTCTCTGCCCTGGTAGACATGACCCTGTAACTCTCATCTCTCTGCCCTGGTAGACGTGACCCTGTAACTCTCATCTCTCTGCCCTGGTAGACATGACCCTGTAACTCTCATCTCTCTGCCCTGGTAGACGTGACCCTGTAACTCTCATCTCTCTGCCCTGGTAGACGTGACCCTGTAACTCTCATCTCTCTGCCCTGGTAGACATGACCCTGTAACTCTCATCTCTCTGCCCTGGTAGACATGACCCTGTAACTCTCATCTCTCTGCCCTGGTAGACGTGACCCTGTAACTCTCATCTCTCTGCCCTGGTAGACGTGACCCTGTAACTCTCATCTCTCTGCCCTGGTAGACGTGACCCTGTAACTCTCATCTCTCTGCCCTGGTAGACATGACCCTGTAAAGCGAAGTGTGCAGCACCCCTGATAAATTGAAATACATTTGTTAAAGAATTACCGCTGTCTGTTAGAAATAAATTCAACTATTCAGAATAGCCTACTACACCGCGAGAAGACCTAAAAATTTAGCCACAGAGGATAACTATATATTTAAATAGCTGTGGATTGTAGCCCAATAACAAGGAACTCTACAGTCGGGAACGTGCAGCAAATCTGTCTTTCTTCGAAGACACCAACAGTGACAATTGGCAAAATAATACGCAGCTTCATCTGTTATTGTATTCAACAACAGTTCAGCATTCACCTTCTGCTACCATTTCTGTCAAGCCGTCCACACATTCACCTTCTGCTACCATTTCTGTCAAGCCGTCCACACATTCACCTTCTGCTACCATTTCTGTCAAGCCGTCCACACATTCACCTTCTGCTACCATTTCTGTCAAGCCGTCCACACATTCACCTTCTGCTACCATTTCTGTCAAGCCGTCCACACATTCACCTTCTGCTACCATTTCTGTCAAGCAGTCCACACATTCACCTTCTGCTACCATTTCTGTCAAGCCGTCCACACATTCACCTTCTGCTACCATTTCTGTCGAGCCGTCCACACATTCACCTTCTGCTACCATTTCTGTCAAGCCGTCCACACATTCACCTTCTGCTACCATTTCTGTCAAGCCGTCCACACATTCACCTTCTGCTACCATTTCTGTCAAGCCGTCCACACATTCACCTTCTGCTACCATTTCTGTCAAGCAGTCCACACATTCACCTTCTGCTACCATTTCTGTCAAGCCGTCCACACATTCACCTTCTGCTACCATTTCTGTCAAGCCGTCCACGCATTCACCTTCTGCTACCATTTCTGTCAAGCCGTCCACACATTCACCTTCTGCTACCATTTCTGTCAAGCCGTCCACACATTCACCTTCTGCTACCATTTCTGTCAAGCCGTCCACGCATTCACCTTCTGCTACCATTTCTGTCAAGCCGTCCACACATTCACCTTCTGCTACCATTTCTGTCAAGCCGTCCACGCATTCACCTTCTGCTACCATTTCTGTCAAGCCGTCCACACATTCACCTTCTGCTACCATTTCTGTCAAGCCGTCCACGCATTCACCTTCTGCTACCATTTCTGTCAAGCCGTCCACGCATTCACCTTCTGCTACCATTTCTGTCAAGCCGTCCACGCATTCACCTTCTGCTACCATTTCTGTCAAACCGTCCACGCATTCACCTTCTGCTACCATTTCTGTCAAACCGTCCACACATTCACCTTCTGCTACCATTTCTGTCAAGCCGTCCACACATTCACCTTCTGCTACCATTTCTGTCAAGCCGTCCACACATTCACCTTCTGCTACCATTTCTGTCAAGCCGTCCACGCATTCAGTTTGACTCATATGTTCGATAAATCCAACGAATGCACCACACTGAACGCTCTGCAACTGTCTCTGCAACGCAAACGCAGGGTTTGATTGGAAATGAATGTCATTCTGGTGTAACCAAAATGTCAACACTGTCGGTGTGATCGAAGCGTCAGTGAAAAAACAGCATGCAGACAAAACAGGCCTTTTGCAATACTTCAAATACAATCGAGTATAAACACAGGTTGGATAGTAAATGGCTTCTGCTGAAAAGAGAAGACTCTATGCTATAGACTACCAGATAGTAAATGGCTTCTGCTGAAAAGAGAAGACTCTATGCTATAGACTACCAGATAGTAAATGGCTTCTGCTGAAAGAGAAGACTCTATGCTATAGACTACCAGATAGTAAATGGCTTCTGCTGAAAAGAGAAGACTCTATGCTATAGACTACCAGATAGTAAATGGCTTCTGCTGAAAAGAGAAGACTCTATGCTATAGACTACCAGATAGTAAATGGCTTCTGCTGAAAAGAGAAGACTCTATGCTATAGTCTACCAACACATTTATCAACTTCAAATATTGTTTTAGTAAGTAAAACGAGAGAGAGATGCTTTTGAGCTGCATCGACCATCACCAGATAGTGAGCTACTATCATTGGGTGAGTCAGTGAAACTGGAAGGCATTTTTAGGACTATAATTTCCTCCTCCTACTGTAGCCTACAATATGTCTCTCCACACACCTTGGACTGGGCTGTTGATGGATTCAAGACCATACTGTAACCGACAATATGTCTCTCCACACACCTTGGACTGGTCTGTTGATGGATTCAAGACCATACTGTAGCCTACAATATGTCTCTCCACACACCTTGGACTGGGCTGTTGATGGATTCAAGACCATACTGTAACCGACAATATGTCTCTCCACACACCTTGGACTGGGCTGTTGATGGATTCAAGACCATACTGTAGTCGACAATATGTCTCTCCACACACCTTGGACTGGGCTATTGATGGATTCAAGACCATACTGTAGCCTACAATATGTCTCTCCACACACCTTGGACTGGGCTATTGATGGATTCAAGACCATACTGTAGCCGACAATATGTCTCTCCACACACCTTGGACTGGGCTGTTGATGGATTCAAGACCATACTGTAGCCTACAATATGTCTCTCCACACACCTTGGACTGGGCTGATGATGGATTCAAGACCATACTGTAGCCGACAATATGTCTCTCCACACACCTTGGACTGGGCTGTTGATGGATTCAAGACCATACTGTAGCCGACAATATGTCTCTCCACACACCTTGGACTGGGCTGTTGATGGATTCAAGACCATACTGTAGCCTACAATATGTCTCTCCACACACCTTGGACTGGGCTGTTGATGGATACAAGACAAGGTTGCTTTGATTGATCTCAGATTCTGTTTGTCAGAGTCAAAGTTCCCTGCCATTTTGATCATTTGCATGGTGTTAAAAAAAATTCTACATCAGACAGCCTGTCTGTGGGAAAGTTGGATATTACTGTAGGTTATTCAATTACTGCATCTGAGCTCCTATATTACTGCAGGTTATTCAATTACTGCATCTGAGCTCCTATATTACTGCAGGTTATTCAATTACTGCATCTGAGCTCCTATATTACTGCAGGTTATTCAATTACTGCATCTGAGCTCATATATTACTGTAGGTTATTCAATTACTGCATCTGAGCTCCTATATTACTGCAGGTTATTCAATTACTGCATCTGAGCTCCTATATTACTGTAGGTTATTCAATTACTGCATCTGAGCTCATATTACTGCAGGTTATTCAATTACTGCATCTGAGCTCCTATATTACTGCAGGTTATTCAATTACTGCATCTGAGCTCCTATATTACTGCAGGTTATTCAATTACTGCATCTGAGCTCCTATATTACTGCAGGTTATTCAATTACTGCATCTGAGCTCATATATTACTGTAGGTTATTCAATTACTGCATCTGAGCTCCTATATTACTGTAGGTTATTCAATTACTGCATCTGAGCTCCTATATTACTGCAGGTTATTCAATTACTGCATCTGAGCTCATATATTACTGTAGGTTATTCAATTACTGCATCTGAGCTCCTATATTACTGCAGGTCATTCAATTACTGCATCTGAGCTCCTATATTACTGCAGGTTATTCAATTACTCCACTTCAGTGAGAGCCTCTACTCTTCTGCATTGTCTTGAACTAGGCACCCTATGTCCTTTATAGCACAAAGTAGTGCACTCAAAGTTGTGGTCAAAGTAGTGGTCAAAGTAGTGGTCAAAGTAGTGCACTCAAAGTAGTGCACTCTGTAGGGTATAAGGTGCCATTTGGAACGTATCCTGTGAGAAAGTAGTGCTCAGATTTCAGCCTGAATCTACTGGTCTTCAACCATGTGAAACTAAAAGCTGATAGACTCATTATTAATATACTGGTCTTCAACCATGTGAAACTAAAAGCTGATAGACTCATTATTAATCTACTGGTCTTCAACCATGTGAAACTAAAAGGTGTCTCATTTGTTTGGATTTACTCCCCCTAGTGGTAGAATTCTATAACACATCTGATTTGAAATGTGGAGGGAGAGAAAGACAGAGAGGGAGAGGGAGGGACAGAGAGTGAAAGAGAGAGAGAGACAGAGAGAGAGACATAGAGAGAGAAAGAGAGACAGAGAGAGGGACAAAGAGATAGACAGAAAGAGAGAGAGTGTGAGTGAGAGTGAGAGAGAGTGAGAGTGAGAGAGAGTGTGAGTGAGAGTGAGAGTGAGAGAGAGTGAGAGTGAGAGAGGGACAAAGAGAGAGACATAGAGAAAGAGAGACAGAGAGAGAGTGTGAGTGATAGTGAGAGGATATATATATAGAAAGAGAGAGAGAGTGAGAGAGAGGATATATATATATATATAGAGAGAGAGAGCTATAGAAGGAGGGGTATCCTGCCACTGGTTTCCTGCCACTGGTACCCTGCCACTGTTATTCTGCCACTGGTACCCGGCCACTGGTAGCCGGCCACTGGTATCCTGCCACTGGTATCCTGCCACTGGTATCCTGCCACTGGTATCCTGCCACTGGTTTCCTGCCACTGGTATCCTGCCACTGGTATCCTGCCACTGGTACCCTGCCACTGGTACCCTGCCACTGGTACCCTGCCACTGGTACCCTGCCACTGGTACCCTGCCACTGGTATCCTGCCTGCACTGTGTGAGCACCGACAGAGATGTCCGCCTCGCTTCGCATTCCTAGGAAACTACGCAGTATTTTGTTTTTTTACGTGTTCTTTCTTACATTGGTACCCCAGGTCATCTTAGGTTTCATTACATACAGTCCGGAGGAACTACTGGATATAAGAGCAACGTCAACTCACCATCATTACGACCAGGAATATGACTGTCCCGAAGCGAATCCTGTGTTTTGCCTTCCACCCAGGACAATGGATCAGATCCCAGCTGGCAAACCAAAACAACGACGCCGTAAAAGGGGCAAATGAAGCGACCTTCTGGTCAGGATCCGGAGACGGTCACATCACGCACCGCTCCCCAGCATACTACTCGCCAATGTCCAGTCTCTTGACAACAAGGTTGATGAAATCCCAGAGAGACATCAGAGACTGTAACGATCTTAGCTTCACGGAAACATGGCTCACTCGAGACACGCTAACGGAGTCGGTGCAGCCAGCTGGTTTCTTCACGCATCTCGCTGACAGAAGAAAGATGCCTTATGATTAACGAGACGTGGTGTTATCATAACAACATACAGGAACTCAAGTCCTTCTGTTCACCTGACTTAGAATTCCTCACAATCAAATGTCGACCGCATTATCTACCAAGAGAATTCTCTTCGATTATAACCACAGCCGCATATATTCCCCCCCAAGCAGACACATTGATGGCCCTGAACAAACTTTATTTGATTCTATGTAAACTGGAAACCACATATCCTGAGGCTGCATTCATTGTAGCTGGGGATTTTAACAAGGCTAATCAGAAAACAAGACTCCCTAAATTATATCTGCATATTGGTTGTGCTACTGGTAAAACCCTGGATCATTGTTATTCTAACAGCATTTGTGCAAAACTGAAAGCGCGAACCACTGCTTTTAACCACGGCAAGGTGACCGGAAACATGACCGAATACAAACAGTGTAGCTATTCCCTCCACAAGGCAATCAAACAAGTTAAGCGTCAGTATAGAGACAAAGTAAAGTCGCAATTCAACGGCTCAGACACAAGAGGTAGGTGGCAGGGTCTACAGTCAATCACGGATTATAATAAGAAAACCAGCCCCATCGCGGACCAGGATGTCTTGCTCCCAGACAGACTAAACAACTTCTTTGCTCGCTTTGAAGACAATACAGTGCCACTGACACGGCTTGCTACCAAAACCTGCGGACTCTCCTTCACTGCAGCCGACGTGAGTAAAACATTTAAACGTGTTAACCCTCGCAAGGCTGCAGGCCCAGACGACATCCCCAGCCACGGTCTCAGAGCATGCGCAGACCAGCTGGCTGGTGTGTTTACGGACATATTCAATCAGTCCTTATCCCAGTCTGCTGTTCCCACATTGTTCCTGTTCCCAAGAAAGCTAAGGTAACTGAAGTGTCATCATGAAGTGCTTTGAGAGACTAGTCAAGGATCATATCACCTCCACCCTACTGACACCCTAGACCCACTCCAATTTGCTTACCGCCCCAATAGGTCCACAGACGACGCAATCGCAACCCCACTGCACACTGCCCTAACCCACCTGGACAAGAGGAATACCTATGTGAGAATGCTGTTCATCGAACACAGCTCAGCATTTAACACCATAGTACCCTCCAAACTCGTCATCAAGCTCGAGACCCTGGGTCTAGACCATGCCCTGTGCAACTGGGTCCTGGACTTCCTCACAGGCCGCCTCCAGGTGGAGAGGGTAGGTAACAACATCTCCACCCCGCTGATCCTCAACACTGGGGCCCCACAAGGGTGTGTTCTGAGCCCTCTCCTGTACTCCCTGTTCACCCACGACTGCGTGGCCACGCACGCCTCCAAATCAATCATCAAGTTTGCAGACGACACTGCCGTGGTAGGCTTGATTACCAACAACGACAAGATGACCTACAGGGAGGAGTTGAGGGCCCTCGGAGTGTAATGTCAGGAAAATAACCTCACACTCAACGTCAACAAAACAAAGGAGATGATCGTGGACTTCAGGAAACAGCAGAGAGAGCACCCCCCTACCCATATCGACGGGACAGCAGTGGAGAGGGAAGTAAGTTTTAAGTTCCTTTTCGGCTTGTCAATCGAGAGCATCCTGTTGGGCTGTATCACCGCCTGGTACGGCAACTGCTCCGCCCACAACCGTAAGGCTCTCCAGAGGGTAGTGAGGTCTGCACAACGGATCACCGGGGGCAAACTACCTGCCCTCCAGGACACCTACACCACCCGATGTCACAGGAAGGCCATAAAGATCATCAAGGACAACAACCACCCCAGTCACTGCCTGTTCAACCCGCTATCATCATCCAGAAGGCGAGGTCAGTACAGGTGCATCAAAGCAGGGACCGAGAGAAAAACAGCTTCTATCTCAAGGCCATCAGACTGTTAAACAGCCACCACTAACATTGAGTGGCTGCTGCCAACACACTGACTCAACTCCAGCCACTTTAATAATGGAAAAATTTATGTGAAAAATGTATCACTAGTCACTTTAAACAATGCCACTTAATATAATGTTTACATACCCTACATTACTCATCTCATATGTACTCTATACCATCTACTGCATCTTGCCTATGCCGTTCTGTACCATCACTCATTCATATATCTTTATGTACATATTCTTCATCTCTTTACACTTGTGTGTGTGTGTAAGGTAGTTGTGAAATTGTCAGGTTAGATTACTCGTTGGTTATTACGGCATTGTCGGAACTAGAAGCACAAGTATTTCACTACACTCGCATTAACATCTGCTAACCATGTGTATGACAAATAAAATTGGATTTGATTTGATTCTGTTAGACTCAGTCAGACAGCAGCAAACCACAGACTGCTTTACGGAAATACTCTCCACCAACACGCATGTCACTATGTCACCCTGAGAGCCAATCAGAAACATTTCTCCTTCTCTCAGAACTGACTGACTGGAGGAAACAGTTCTCCTTCTATAATCAGTGACTGACTGACTGGAAGAAAGGCCCTACGTGGGTATCAGTTACATCAGCAGTACGATGACAAGTAATCCACTTTGTGGTTGGACAGAAATCACTTTTATCTCTCTCTGTCAATTGATCATTTATCCCTTGGTACAGCGATTTTTTTTTTTTTACCTTTATTTAACTAGGCAAGTCAGTTAAGAACAAATTCTGATTTTCAATGACAGCCTAGGAACAGTGGGTTAACTGCCTGTTCAAGGGCAGAACGACCTTGTCAGCTCGGGGGTTTGAACTTGCAACATTCCGGTTGCTAGTCCAACGCTCTAACCACTAGGCTACCCTGCCGCCCCAAATCCATCCCAATACACATTTTGACAAACCATTCTGGATGACAACATTGATAAAGTATTGCCATTCCATTGTTTTCTATTATTCAATGATACAAAAATTGTATTTAATTTATTCTATAAGATAAATATAAAGATAACATAGGATAAAGATAAGACAGCATAAAGATAAGACAACATAAAGATAAGACAACATAAAGATAAGACAACATAAAGAGAAGACAACATAGAGAGAAGACAACATAAAGAGAAGACAACATAAAGAGAAGACAACAAAGAGAAGACAACATAAAGAGAAGACAACATAAAGAGAAGACAACATAAAGAGAAGACAACATAAAGAGAAGACAACATAAAGATAAGAGTGAAGATAAGACAACATAACACTACATGACAAAGAATATATTAGATTAGATAAAGATAAGATAAGATGACATGACATATAGATAAGATGACATAAAGAATAGATTAGATTAGATAAAGATAAGAGATAGTTTCATTTTGGTAGAAATAGCTGAGTGCTACACAGCATCATACTTCCTGTGGGGAATTCAGGAAGTGTAGCAGCCACAGAGACACTTTTACCTTGTTAGACAATTCACTGTGGTTTGGAAATAACTTTGCTGCTAGACACCTTCAATTCCTAGTAATGCTTACAGTGTGTGGAAACTCAGACTCTGTATGTATCCCAAATCACACCATATATAGTTCACTACTTTTGACCAGGGCCTAAAGCATAGTGCACTGTGTAGGGAATAGTTTGACATTTGGGATGTAATATTGTTGATGCAAATTTTCATTTTTTTTTACAAGAACAACTTTCCTATATATCACACTACTCAGCCTAGGTCACCTCCTATATATATCACACCAACTCAGCCCAGGTCACCTCCTATATATCACACAAACTCAGCCCAGGTCACCTCCTATATATCACACCAACTCAGCCCAGGTTTACTCCTATATATCACACCAACTCAGCCCAGGTTTACTCCTATATATCACACCAACTCAGCCCAGGATACCTCCTATATATCACACCAACTCAGCCCAGGTCACCTCCTATATATCACACCGACTCAGCCCAGGTTACCTCCTATATATCACACCAACTCAGCCCAGGTTACCTCCTATATATCACACTACTCAGCCTAGGTTACCTCCTATATATCACACCAACTCAGCCCAGGTTACCTCCTATATATCACACTACTCAGCCTAGGTTTACTCCAATATATCACACCAACGGCAGGTTGACTCACATATACGGTGGCTTGATTAGGGGGACCTTGCGTGCGCTGCAGGATTTTAATCCATGACGGCGTAGTGTGTTACGAATGGTTTTCTTTGAGACTGTGGTCCCAGCTCTCTTCAGGTCATTGACCAGGTCCTGCCGTGTAGTTCTGGGCTGATCCCTCACCTTCCTCATGATCATTGATGCCCCACAAGATGAGATCTTGCATGGAGCCCCAGACCGAGGGTGATTGACCGCCATCTTGATCTTCTTCCATTTTCTAATAATTGCGCCAACAGTTGTTGCCTTCTCACCAAGCTGCTTGCCTATTGTCCTGTAGCCCATCCCAGCCTTGTGCAGGTCTACAATTTTAGCCCAGATGTCCTTACACAGCTCTCTGGTCATTGTGGAGAGGTTGGAGTCTGTTTGATTGAGTGTGTGGACAGGTGTCTTTTATACAGGTAACGAGTTCAAACAGGTGCAGTTAATACAGGTAATGAGTGGAGAACAGGAGGGCTTCTTAAAGAAAAACTAACAGGTCTGTGAGAGCCGGAATTCTTACTGGTTGGTGGTGATCAAATACTTATGTCATGGACCCATAGGGGTAGTGCACTACTTTAGACCAGGGCCCATAGGGGTAGTGCACTACTTTAGACCAGGACCCATAGGGGTAGTGCACTACTTTAGACCAGGGCCTATAGGGGTAGTGCACTACTTTAGACCAGGACCTATAGAGGTAGTGCACTACTTTAGACCAGGCCCATAGGGGTAGTGCACTACTTTAGACCAGGACCCATAGGGGTAGTGCACTACTTTAGACCAGGACCCATAGGGGTAGTGCACTACTTTAGACCAGGGCCCATAGGGGTAGTGCACTACTTTAGACCAGGACCCATAGGGGTAGTGCACTACTTTAGACCAGGGCCCATAGGGGTAGTGCACTACTTTAGACCAGGGCCCCATAGGGGTAGTGCACTACTTTAGACCAGGGCCCCATAGGGGTAGTGCACTACTTTAGACCAGGGCCCTATACTCTATAAGGATTACTGAACGGAATACGTGAGCGGGGAGAGAAAAGCTGAGTGTCTTTCTGTGCATCATGGTTGGAACCACAGCTGGTTACGAGTAGTTCCTATACCACATCATCAGCATTATCTATAAGACTAACCACAGCTGGTTACTAGTAGATCCTACTCCACATCAGCAGCATTATCTATAAGACTAACCACAGCTGGTTACTAGTAGTTCCTACTCCACATCATCAGCATTATCTATAAGACTAACCACAGCTGGTTACTAGTAGTTCCTACTCTACACCATCAGCATTATCTATAAGACTAACCACAGCTGGTTACTAGTAGATCCTACTCCACATCAGCAGCATTATCTATAAGACTAACCACAGCTGGTTACTAGTAGTTCCTACTCCACATCATCAGCATTATCTATAAGACTAACCACAGCTGGTTACTAGTAGTTCCTGCTCCACATCAGCAGCATTATCTATAAGACTAACCACAGCTGGTTACTAGTAGTTCCTACTCCACGTCATCAGCATTAACTATAAGACTAACCACAGCTGGTTACTAGTAGTTCCTACTCCACATCATCAGCATTATCTATAAGACTAACCACAGCTGGTTACTAGTAGTTCCTACTCCACGTCATCAGCATTATCTATAAGACTAACCACAGCTGGTTACTAGTAGTTCCTACACCACATCATCAGCAGTATCTATAAGACTAACTACAGCTGGTTACTAGTAGTTCCTACACCACATCATCAGCATTATCTATAAGACTAACCACAGCTGGTTACTAGTAGTTCCTACACCACATCATCAGCATTATCTATAAGACTAACCACAGCTGGTTACTAGTAGTTCCTACTCCACATCATCAGCATTATCTATAAGACTAACCACAGCTGGTTACTAGTAGTTCCTACTCCACGTCATCAGCATTATCTATAAGACTAACCACAGCTGGTTACTAGTAGTTCCTACTCCACATCATCAGCATTATCTATAAGACTAACCACAGCTGGTTACTAGTAGTTCCTACTCCACATCATCAGCATTATCTATAAGACTAACCACAGCTGGTTACTAGTAGTTCCTACTCCACGTCATCAGCATTATCTATAAGACTAACCACAGCTGGTTACTAGTAGTTCCTACTCCACGTCATCAGCATTATCTATAAGACTAACCACAGCTGGTTACTAGTAGTTCCTACTCCACGTCATCACCATAGCATTAGGATTAGCTACAAACTGTTCTCATGCACTACTTTAGACCAGGGCCCATAAGGGTAGTGCACTACTTTAGACCAGGACCCATAGGGGTAGTGCACTACTTTAGACCAGGACCCATAGGGGTAGTGCACTACTTTAGACCAGGACCCATAGGGGTAGTGCACTACTTTAGACCAGGACCCATAGGGGTAGTGCACTACTTTAGACCAGGACCCATAGGGGTAGTGCACTACTTTAGACCAGGACCCATAGGGGTAGTGCACTACTTTAGACCAGGGCCCCATAGGGGTAGTGCACTACTTTAGACCAGGGCCCATAGGGGTAGTGCACTACTTTAGACCTAGTTTCTCTGTATACGACATCTCTCATTTTGAATAGAAACCCAAACTGTCAAAAGGTAGCCAGTGTGATGCTGATAAACTGTAGTGAACTATTGATACAAATTTTGACAAAAATATATACACGTATGAGCAGATCAACATATTGTATAACAGCAGGTCACATACTGTATCACGTTTCTGACTAGGTCATGATAATGTTGGGTAGTGGAGGTGGTAGGTATTTAGACATGATAATGTTGGGTAGTGGAGGTGGTAGGTATTTAGACATGACAATGTGAGTGGTGGAGGTGGTAGGTATTTAGACATGATAATGTTGAGTAGTGGAGGTGGTAGGTATTTAGACATGATAATGTTATGTAGTGGAGGTGGTAGATATTTAGACATGATAATGTTGGGTAGTGGAGGTGGTAGGTATTTAGACATGACAATGTGGGTGGTGGAGGTGGTAGGTATTTAGACATGATAATGTTGAGTAGTGGAGATGGTAGGTATTTAGACATGATAATGTTATGTAGTGGAGGTGGTAGATATTTAGACATGATAATGTTGGGTAGTGGAGGTGGTAGGTATTTAGACATGTCTCTGGGTAGTGGAGGTGGTAGGTATTTAGACATATCTCTGGGTAGTGGAGGTGGTAGGTATTTAGACATTTCTCTGGGTAGTGGAGGTGGTAGGTATTTAGACATGTCTCTGGGTAGTGGTGGTGGTAGGTATTTAGACATGTCTCTGGTTAGTGAAGGTGGTAGGTATTTAGACATGATAATGTTGGGTAGTGGAGGTGGTAGGCATTTAGAGATGACAATGTTAGGTAATGAAGGTGGAAGGCATTTAGACATGATAATGTTGGGTAGTGGATGTGATAGGTAATTAGACATGATAATGTTGGGTGGTGGATGTGGTAGGTATTTAGACGTGATCATGTTGGGTAGCGGAGGTGGTAGGTTTTTAGAGATGTCTCTGGGTAGTGGAGGTGGTAGGTATTTTGACATGATAATGTTGGGTATTGGAGATGGTAGGTATTTAGACATGTCTCTGGGTAGTTGAGGTGGTAGGTAATTAGACATGATAATGTTAGGCAGTGGAGGTGGTAGGTATTTAGACATGATAATGTTGGGTAGTGGAGGTGGTAGGTATTTAGACATGATAATGTTGGGTAGTGGAGGTGGTTGGTGTTTAGACATGATAATATTGGATAGTGGAGGTGGTAGGTATTTAGACATGTCTCTGGGTAGTGGAGGTGGTAGGTATTTAGACATATCTCTGGGTAGTGGAGGTGGTAGGTATTTAGACATGTCTCTGGGTAGTGGAGGTGATAGGTATTTAGACATGTCTCTGGGTAGTGGAGGTGGTAGGTATTTAAACATGTCTCTGGGTAGTGGAGGTGGTAGGTATTTAGACATGTCTCTGGGTAGTGGAGGTGGTAGGTTTTTAGACATGATAATGTTGGGTAGTGGAGGTGGTAGGTATTTAGACATGTCTCTGGGTAGTGTAGGTGGTAGGTATTTAGTCATGATAATGTTGTGTGAAGGTGGTAGGTATCTAAACATGCCTCTGGGTAGTGGAGGTGGTAGGTATTTAGACATGTCTCTGGGTAGTAGAGGTGGTAGGTATTTAGACATGATAATGTTGTGTAGTGGAGGTGGTTGGTATTTAGACATGATAATGTGGGTAGTGGAGGTGGTTGGTATTTAGACATGTCTTTGGGTAGTGGAGGTGGTAGGTATTTAGACATGATAATGTTGGGTAGTGGAGGTGGTAGGTATTTAGACATGATAATGTGGGTAGTGGAGGTGGTAGTTATTTAGACATGATAATGTTGGGTAGTGGAGGTGGTAGGTATTTAGACATGATAATGTTGGGTAGTGGTGGTGGTAGGTATTTAGACATGACAATGTGGGTGGTGGAGGTGGTAGGTATTTAGACATGATAATGTTGAGTAGTGGAGGTGGTTGGTATTTAGACATGATCATGTTGGGTAGTGGAGGTGGTTGGTGTTTAGACATGATAATGTTGGATAGTGGAGGTGGTAGGTATTTAGACATGTGTCTGGGTAGTGGAGGTGGTAGGTATTTAGGCATGTCTCTGGGTAGTGGAGGTGGTAGGTATTTAGACATGATAATGTTAGGTAGTGGAGGTGGTTGGTATTTAGACATGATAATGTTGGGTAATGGAGGTGGTAGATATTTAGACATGATCATGTTGGGTAGTGGAGGTGGTTGGTGTTTAGACATGATAATGTTGGATAGTGGAGGTGGTAGGTATTTAGACATGTCTCTGGGTAGTGGTGGTGGTAGGTATTTAGACATGTCTCTGGGTAGTGAAGGTGGTAGGTATTTAGACATGATAATGTTGGGCAGTGAAGGTGGTAGGCATTTAGAGATGACAATGTTAGGTAATGGAGGTGGTAGGCATTTAGACATGATAATGTTGGGTAGTGGATGTGGTAGGTATTTAGACATGATAATGTTGGGTGGTGGAGGTGGTAGGCATTTAGACATGATAATGTTGGGTAGTGGATGTGGTAGGTATTTAGACATGATAATGTTGGGTAGCGGAGGTGGTAGGTTTTT
The DNA here is from genome assembly GCF_002021735.2 of Oncorhynchus kisutch. Lineage (NCBI taxonomy): Eukaryota > Metazoa > Chordata > Actinopteri > Salmoniformes > Salmonidae > Oncorhynchus > Oncorhynchus kisutch. The sequence continues at coordinate 56,257 of NW_022263181.1, forward strand.
AGAGATGTCTCTGGGTAGTGGAGGTGGTAGGTATTTTGACATGATAATGTTGGGTAGTGGAGATGGTAGGTATTTAGACATGTCTCTGGGTAGTGGAGGTGGTAGGTATTTAGACATGTCTCTGGGTAGTGGAGGTGGTAGGTATTTAGACATAATAATGTTAGGTAGTGGAGGTGGTATGTATTTAGTCATGTCTCTGGGTAGTGGAGGTGGTAGGTTTTTAGACATGATAATGTTGGGTAGTGGAGGTGGTAGGTATTTAGACATGTCACTGGGTAGTGGAGGTTTTTGGTATTTAGACATGATAATGTTGGGTAGTGGAGGTGGTAGGTATTTAGACATTTCTCTGGGTAGTGGAGGTGGTAGGTATTTTGACATGTCTCTGGGTAGTGGAGGTGGTAGGTATTTAGACATGTCACTGGGTAGTGGAGGTGGTTGTTATTTAGCCATGATAATGTTGGATAGTGGAGGTGGTATGTATTTAGACATGTCACTGGGTAGTGGAGGTGGTTGGTATTTAGACATGATCATCTTGGGTAGTGGAGGTGGTAGGTATTTAGACATTTCTCTGGGTAGTTGAGGTGGTAGGTATTTAGACATGTCTCTGGGTAGTGGAGGTGGTAGGTATTTAGACATGTCTCTGGGTAGTGGAGGTGGTAGGTATTTAGACATGTCTCTGGGTAGTGGAGGTGGTAGGTATTTAGACATGTCACTGGGTAGTGGAGGTGGTTGTTATTTAGCCATGATAATGTTGGATAGTGGAGGTGGTAGGTATTTAGACATGTCACTGGGTAGTGGAGGTGGTTGGTATTTAGACATGATAATGTTGGGTAGTGGAGGTGGTAGGTATTTAGACATTTCTCTGGGTAGTTGAGGTGGTAGGTATTTAGACATGTCTCTGGGTAGTGGAGGTGGTAGGTATTTAGACATGTCTCTGGGTAGTGGAGGTGGTAGGTATTTAGACATGACAATGTTAGGTAATGGAGATGGTAGGTATTTAGACATGACAATGTTGGGTAGTGGAGGCGGTAAGTATTTAGACATTTATCTGGGTAGTGGAGGTGGTAGGTATTTAGACATGCCTCTGGGTAATGGAGGTTGTAGATATCTCAACATTTATCTGGGTAATGGAGGTGGTAGGTATTTAGACATTTATCTGGGTAATGGAGGTGGTAGGTATTTAGTTATGTCTCTGGGTAGTGGAGGTGCTAGGTATTTAGACATGATAATGTTAGGTAGTGGAGGTGGTAGGTATTTAGTCATGTCTCTGGGTAGTGGAGGTGGTAGGTATTTAGACATGATAATGTTGGGTAGTGGAGGTGGTAGGTATTTAGACATTTCTCTGGGTAGTTGAGGTGGTAGGTATTTAGACATGTCTCTGGGTAGTGGAGGTGGTAGGTATTTAGACATGTCTCTGGGTAGTGGAGGTGGTAGGTATTTAGACATGACAATGTTAGGTAATGGAGATGGTAGGTATTTAGACATGACAATGTTGGGTAGTGGAGGTGCTAGGTATTTAGACATGATAATGTTAGGTAGTGGAGGTGGTAGGTATTTAGTCATGTCTCTGGGTAGTGGAGGTGGTAGGTATTTAGACATGATAATGTTGGGTAGTGGAGGTGGTAGGTATTTAGACATGTCTCTAGGTAGTGGAGGTGGTAGGTATTTAGACATGATAATGTTAGGTAGTGGAGGTGGTAGGTATTTAGACATGTCTCTGGGTAGTGGAGGTGGTAGGTATTTAGACATGATAATGTTGGGTAGTGGAGATGGTAGGTAATTAGACATGCCTCTGGGTATTGGAGGTGGTAGGTATTTAGACATTTATCTGGGTAATGGAGGTGGTAGGTTTTTGACATTTATCTGGGTAATGGAGGTGGTAGGTATTTAGACATGATAATGTTGGGTAGTGGAGGTGGTAGATATTTAGACATGTCTCTGGGTAGTGGAGGTGGTAGGTATTTAGACATGATAATGTTGGGTAGTGGAGTTGGTTGGTATTTAGACATGATAATGTGGTTAGTGGAGGTGGTTGGTATTTAGACATGTCTTTGGGTAGTGGAGGTGGTAGGTATTTAGACATGATAATGGTGGGTAGTGGAGGTGGTAGTTATTTAGACATGATAATGTTGGGTAGTGGAGGTGGTAGGTATTTAGACATGATAATGTTGGGTAGTGGAGGTGGTAGGTATTTAGACATGACAATGTGGGTGGTGGAGGTGGTAGGTATTTAGACATGATAATGTTGAGTAGTGGAGGTGTTTGGTATTTAGACATGATAATGTTGGGTAGTGGAGGTGGTTGGTGTTTAGACATGATAATGTTGGATAGTGGAGGTGGTAGGTATTTAGACATGTGTCTGGGTAGTGGAGGTGGTAGGTATTTAGGCATGTCTCTGGGTAGTGGAGGTGGTAGGTTTTTAGACATGATAATGTTAGGTAGTGGAGGTGGTTGGTATTTAGACATGATAATGTTGGATAGTGGAGGTGGTAGGTATTTAGACATGTCTCTGGGTAGTGGAGGTGGTAGGTATTTAGACATATCTCTGGGTAGTGGAGGTGGTAGGTATTTAGACATTTCTCTGGGTAGTGGAGGTGGTAGGTATTTAGACATGTCTCTGGGTAGTGGTGGTGGTAGGTATTTAGACATGTCTCTGGGTAGTGAAGGTGGTAGGTATTTAGACATGATAATGTTGGGTAGTGAAGGTGGTAGGCATTTAGAGATGGCAATGTTAGGTAATGGCGGTGGTAGTCATTTAGACATGAGAATGTTGGGTAGTGGATGTGGTAGGTATTTAGACATGATAATGTTGGGTGGTGGAGGTGGTAGGCATTTAGACATGATAATGTTGGGTAGTGGATGTGGTAGGTATTTAGACATGATAATGTTGGGTAGCGGAGGTGGTAGGTTTTTAGAGATGTCTCTGGGTAGTGGAGGTGGTAGGTATTTTGACATGATAATGTTGGGTAGTGGAGATGGTAGGTATTTAGACATGTCTCTGGGTAGTGGAGGTGGTAGGTAATTAGACATGATAATGTTAGGCAGTGGAGGTGGTAGGTATTTAGACATGATAATGTTAGGTAGTGGAGGTGGTAGGTATTTAGACATGATAATGTTATGTAGTGGAGGTGGTTGGTGTTTAGACATGATAATATTGGATAGTGGAGGTGGTAGGTATTTAGACATGTCTCTGGGTAGTGGAGGTGGTAGGTATTTAGACATATCTCTGGGTAGTGGAGGTGGTAGGTATTTAGACATTTCTCTGGGTAGTGGATGTGGTAGGTATTTAGACATGTCTCTGGGTAGTGAAGGTGGTAGGTATTTAGACATGATAATGTTGGGTAGTGGAGGTGGTAGGCATTTAGAGATGACAATGTTAGGTAATGGAGGTGGAAGGCATTTAGACATGATAATGTTGGGTAGTGGATGTGGTAGGTAATTAGACATGATAATGTTGGGTGGTGGATGTGGTAGGTATTTACCACCTCCACTTGGGTGGTGGAGGTGGTATGTATTTAGTCATGTCTCTGGGTAGTGGAGTTGGTAGGTATTTAGACATGATAATGTTAGGTAGTGGAGGTGGTAGGTATTTAGACATGTCTCTGGGAAGTGGAGGTGGTAGGTATTTAGACATGTCTCTGGGTAGTGGAGGTGGTAGGTATTTAGACATGATAATGTTAGGTAGTGGAGGTGGTATGTATTTAGTCATGTCTCTGGGTAGTGGAGGTGGTAGGTTTTTAGACATGATAATGTTGGGTAGTGGAGGTGGTAGGTATTTAGACATGTCACTGGGTAGTGGAGGTTGTTGCTATTTAGACATGATAATGTTGGGTAGTGGAGGTGGTAGGTATTTAGACATTTCTCTGGGTAGTGGAGGTGGTAGGTATTTAGACATGTCTCTGGGTAGTGGAGGTGGTAGGTATTTAGACATGTCACTGGGTAGTGGAGGTGGTTGTTATTTAGCCATGATAATGTTGGATAGTGGAGGTGGTATGTATTTAGACATGTCACTGGGTAGTGGAGGTGGTTGGTATTTAGACATGATAATCTTGGGTAGTGGAGGTGGTAGGTATTTAGACATGATAATGTTGGGTAGTGGAGGTGGTAGGTATTTAGACATGTCTCTAGGTAGTGGAGGTGGTAGGTATTTAGACATTTCTCTGGGTAGTGGAGGTGGTAGGTATTTAGACATGTCTCTGGGTAGTGGAGATGGTAGGTATTTAGACATGTCTCTGGGTAGTGGAGGTGGTAGGTATTTAGACATGTCTCTGGGTAGTGGAGGTGGTAGGTATTTAGACATGTCACTGGGTAGTGGAGGTGGTTGTTATTTAGCCATGATAATGTTGGATAGTGGAGGTGGTAGGTATTTAGACATGTCACTGGGTAGTGGAGGTGGTTGGTATTTAGACATGATAATGTTGGGTAGTGGAGGAGGTAGGTATTTAGACATTTCTCTGGGTAGTTGAGGTGGTAGGTATTTAGACATGTCTCTGGGTAGTGGAGGTGGTAGGTATTTAGACATGTCTCTGGGTAGTGGAGGTGGTAGGTATTTAGACATGACAATGTTAGGTAATGGAGATGGTAGGTATTTAGACATGTCTCTGGGTAGTGGAGACGGTAGGTTTTTAGACATGTCACTGGGTAGTGGAGGTGGTTGTTATTTAGCCATGATAATGTTGGATAGTGGAGGTGGTATGTATTTAGACATGTCACTGGGTAGTGGAGGTGGTTGGTATTTAGACATGATAATCCTGGGTAGTGGAGGTGGTAGGTATTTAGACATGCCTCTGGGTAATGGAGGTTGTAGATATCTCAACATTTATCTGGGTAATGGAGGTGGTAGGTATTTAGACATTTATCTGGGTAATGGAGGTGGTAGGTATTTAGTTATGTCTCTGGGTAGTGGAGGTGCTAGGTATTTAGACATGATAATGTTAGGTAGTGGAGGTGGTAGGTATTTAGTCATGTCTCTGGGTAGTGGAGGTGGTAGGTATTTAGACATGATAATGTTGGGTAGTGGAGGTGGTAGGTATTTAGACATGTCTCTAGGTAGTGGAGGTGGTAGGTATTTAGACATGATAATGTTAGGTAGTGGAGGTGGTAGGTATTTAGACATGTCTCTGGGTAGTGGAGGTGGTAGGTATTTAGACATGATAATGTTGGGTAGTGGAGATGGTAGGTAATTAGACATGCCTCTGGGTATTGGAGGTGGTAGGTATTTAGACATTTATCTGGGTAATGGAGGTGGTAGGTTTTTGACATTTATCTGGGTAATGGAGGTGGTAGGTATTTAGACATGATAATGTTGGGTAGTGGAGGTGGTAGATATTTAGACATGTCTCTGGGTAGTGGAGGTGGTAGGTATTTAGACATGATAATGTTGGGTGGTTGAGGTGGTAGGTATTTAGACATGTCTCTGGGTAGTGGAGGTGGTAGGTATTTAGACATGTCTCTGGGTAGTGGAGGTGGTAGGTATTTAGACATGTCTCTGGGTAGTGGAGGTGGTAGGTATTTAGACATGCCTCTGGGTAGTGGAGGTGGTAGGTATTTAGACATGTCTCTGGGTAGTGGAGGGGGTAGGTATTTAGACATGATAATGTTGGGTAGTGGAGGTGGTAGATATTTAGACATGTCTCTGGGTAGTGGAGGTGGTAGGTATTTAGACATGATAATGTTGGGTAGTGGAGGTGGTAGGTATTTAGACATGATAATGTTATGTAGTGGAGGTGGTAGATATTTAGACATGATAATGTTTTGTAGTGGAGGTGGTTGGTGTTTAGACATGATAATATTGGATAGTGGAGGTGGTAGGTATTTAGACATGTCTCTGGGTAGTGGAGGTGGTAGATATTTAGACATATCTCTGGGTAGTGGAGGTGGTAGGTATTTAGACATGTCTCTGGGTAGTGGTGGTGGTAGGTATTTAGACATGTCTCTGGGTAGTGAAGGTGGTAGGTATTTAGACATGATAATGTTGGGTAGTGAAGGTGGTAGGCATTTAGAGATGACAATGTTAGGTAATGGAGGTGGTAGGCATTTAGACATGATAATGTTGGGTAGTGGATGTGGTAGGTAATTAGACATGATAATGTTGGGTGGTGGAGGTGGTAGGCATTTAGACATGATAATGTTGGGTGGTGGATGTGGTAGGTATTTAGACATGATAATGTTGGGTAGCGGAGGTGGTAGGTTTTTAGAGATGTCTCTGGGTAGTGGAGGTGGTAGGTATTTTGACATGATAATGTTGGGTAGTGGAGATGGTAGGTATTTAGACATGTCTCTGGGTAGTTGAGGTGGTAGGTAATTAGCCATGATAATGTTAGGCAGTGGAGGTGGTAGGTATTTAGACATGATAATGTTGGGTAGTGGAGGTGGTAGGTATTTAGACATGATCATGTTATGTAGTGGAGGTGGTAGATATTTAGACATGATAATGTTGGGTAGTGGAGGTGGTTGGTGTTTAGACATGATAATATTGGATAGTGGAGGTGGTAGGTATTTAGACATGTCTCTGGGTAGTGGAGGTGGTAGGTATTTAGACATATCTCTGGGTAGTGGAGGTGGTAGGTATTTAGACATGTCTCTGGGTAGTGGAGGTGATAGGTATTTAGACATGTCTCTGGGTAGTGGAGGTGGTAGGTATTTAAACATGTCTCTGGGTAGCGGAGGTGGTAGGTATTTAGACATGTCTCTGGGTAGTGGAGGTGGTAGGTTTTTAGACATGATAATGTTGGGTAGTGGAGGTGGTAGGTATTTAGACATGTCTCTGGGTAGTGTAGGTGGTAGGTATTTAGTCATGATAATGTTGTGTCGTGAAGGTGGTAGGTATTTAAACATGCCTCTGGGTAGTGGAGGTGGTAGGTATTTAGACATGTCTCTGGGTAGTAGAGGTGGTAGGTATTTAGACATGATAATGTTGGGTAGTGGAGTTGGTTGGTATTTAGACATGATAATGTGGTTAGTGGAGGTGGTTGGTATTTAGACATGTCTTTGGGTAGTGGAGGTGGTAGGTATTTAGACATGATAATGGTGGGTAGTGGAGGTGGTAGGTATTTAGACATGATAATGTGGGTAGTGGAGGTGGTAGTTATTTAGACATGATAATGTTGGGTAGTGGAGGTGGTAGGTATTTAGACATGATAATGTTGGGTAGTGGAGGTGGTAGGTATTTAGACATGACAATGTGGGTGGTGGAGGTGGTAGGTATTTAGACATGATAATGTTGAGTAGTGGAGGTGGTTGGTATTTAGACATGATAATGTTGGGTAGTGGAGGTGGTTGGTGTTTAGACATGATAATGTTGGATAGTGGAGGTGGTAGGTATTTAGACATGTGTCTGGGTAGTGGAGGTGGTAGGTATTTAGGCATGTCTCTGGGTAGTGGAGGTGGTAGGTTTTTAGACATGATAATGTTAGGTAGTGGAGGCGGTTGGTATTTAGACATGATAATGTTGGATAGCGGAGGTGGTAGGTATTTAGACATGTCTCTGGGTAGTGGAGGTGGTAGGTATTTAGACATATCTCTGGGTAGTGGAGGTGGTAGGTATTTAGACATTTCTCTGGGTAGTGGAGGTGGTAGGTATTTAGACATGTCTCTGGGTAGTGGTGGTGGTAGGTATTTAGACATGTCTCTGGGTAGTGAAGGTGGTAGGTATTTAGACATGATAATGTTGGGTAGTGAAGGTGGTAGGCATTTAGAGATGGCAATGTTAGGTAATGGCGGTGGTAGGCATTTAGACATGAGAATGTTGGGTAGTGGATGTGGTAGGTATTTAGACATGATAATGTTGGGTGGTGGAGGTGGTAGGCATTTAGACATGATAATGTTGGGTAGTGGATGTGGTAGGTATTTAGACATGATAATGTTGGGTAGCGGAGGTGGTAGGTTTTTAGAGATGTCTCTGGGTAGTGGAGGTGGTAGGTATTTTGACATGATAATGTTGGGTAGTGGAGATGGTAGGTATTTAGACATGTCTCTGGGTAGTGGAGGTGGTAGGTAATTAGACATGATAATGTTAGGCAGTGGAGGTGGTAGGTATTTAGACATGATAATGTTGGGTAGTGGAGGTGGTAGGTATTTAGACATGATAATGTTATGTAGTGGAGGTGGTTGGTGTTTAGACATGATAATATTGGATAGTGGAGGTGGTAGGTATTTAGACATGTCTCTGGGTAGTGGAGGTGGTAGGTATTTAGACATATCTCTGGGTAGTGGAGGTGGTAGGTATTTAGACATTTCTCTGGGTAGTGGATGTGGTAGGTATTTAGACATGTCTCTGGGTAGTGGTGGTGGTAGGTATTTAGACATGTCTCTGGGTAGTGAAGGTGGTAGGTATTTAGACATGATAATGTTGGGTAGTGGAGGTGGTAGGCATTTAGAGATGACAATGTTGGGTAGTGGATGTGGTAGGTAATTAGACATGATAATGTTGGGTGGTGGATGTGGTAGGTATTTAGACGTGATAATGTTGGGTGGTGGAGGTGGTATGTATTTAGTCATGTCTCTGGGTAGTGGAGTTGGTAGGTATTTAGACATGATAATGTTAGGTAGTGGAGGTGGTAGGTATTTAGACATGTCTCTGGGAAGTGGAGGTGGTAGGTATTTAGACATGTCTCTGGGTAGTGGAGGTGGTAGGTATTTAGACATGATAATGTTAGGTAGTGGAGGTGGTATGTATTTAGTCATGTCTCTGGGTAGTGGAGGTGGTAGGTTTTTAGACATGATAATGTTGGGTAGTGGAGGTGGTAGGTATTTAGACATGTCACTGGGTAGTGGAGGTTGTTGGTATTTAGACATGATAATGTTGGGTAGTGGAGGTGGTAGGTATTTAGACATTTCTCTGGGTAGTGGAGGTGGTAGGTATTTAGACATGTCTCTGGGTAGTGGAGGTGGTAGGTATTTAGACATGTCACTGGGTAGTAGAGGTGGTTGTTATTTAGCCATGATAATGTTGGATAGTGGAGGTGGTATGTATTTAGACATGTCACTGGGTAGTGGAGGTGGTTGGTATTTAGACATGATAATCTTGGGTAGTGGAGGTGGTAGGTATTTAGACATTTCTCTGGGTAGTTGAGGTGGTAGGTATTTAGACATGTCTCTGGGTAGTGGAGGTGGTAGGTATTTAGACATGTCTCTGGGTAGTGGAGGTGGTAGGTATTTAGACATGTCTCTGGGTAGTGGAGGTGGTAGGTATTTAGACATGTCACTGGGTAGTGGAGGTGGTTGTTATTTAGCCATGATAATGTTGGATAGTGGAGGTGGTAGGTATTTAGACATGTCACTGGGTAGTGGAGTTGGTTGGTATTTAGACATGTCTCTGGGTAGTGGAGGTGGTAGGTATTTAGACATGACAATGTTAGGTAATGGAGATGGTAGGTATTTAGACATGACAATGTTGGGTAGTGGAGGCGGTAAGTATTTAGACATTTATCTGGGTAGTGGAGGTGGTAGGTATTTAGACATGCCTCTGGGTAATGGAGGTTGTAGATATCTCAACATTTATCTGGGTAATGGAGGTGGTAGGTATTTAGACATTTATCTGGGTAATGGAGGTGGTAGGTATTTAGTTATGTCTCTGGGTAGTGGAGGTGCTAGGTATTTAGACATGATAATGTTAGGTAGTGGAGGTGGTAGGTATTTAGTCATGTCTCTGGGTAGTGGAGGTGGTAGGTATTTAGACATGATAATGTTGGGTAGTGGAGGTGGTAGGTATTTAGACATGTCTCTAGGTAGTGGAGGTGGTAGGTATTTAGACATGATAATGTTAGGTAGTGGAGGTGGTAGGTATTTAGACACGTCTCTGGGTAGTGGAGGTGGTAGGTATTTAGACATGATAATGTTGGGTAGTGGAGATGGTAGGTAATTAGACATGCCTCTGGGTATTGGAGGTGGTAGGTATTTAGACATTTATCTGGGTAATGGAGGTGGTAGGTATTTAGACATTTATCTGGGTAATGGAGGTGGTAGGTATTTAGACATGTCTCTGGGTAGTGGAGGTGGTAGGTATTTAGACATGTCTCTGGGTAGTGGAGATGGTAGGTATTTAGACATGATAATGTTGGGTGGTTGAGGTGGTAGGTATTTAGACATGTCTCTGGGTAGTGGAGGTGGTAGGTATTTAGACATGTCTCTGGGTAGTGGAGGTGATAGGTATTTAGACATGTCTCTGGGTACTGGAGGTGGTAGGTATTTAAACATGTCTCTGGGTAGTGGAGGTGGTAGGTATTTAGACATGTCTCTGGGTAGTGGAGGTGGTAGGTTTTTAGACATGATAATGTTGGGTAGTGGAGGTGGTAGGTATTTAGACATGTCTCTGGGTAGTGTAGGTGGTAGGTATTTAGTCATGATAATGTTGTGTCGTGAAGGTGGTAGGTATTTAAACATGCCTCTGGGTAGTGGAGGTGGTAGGTATTTAGACATGTCTCTGGGTAGTAGAGGTGGTAGGTATTTAGACATGATAATGTTGGGTAGTGGAGGTGGTTGGTATTTAGACATGATAATGTGGGTAGTGGAGGTGGTTGGTATTTAGACATGTCTTTGGGTAGTGGAGGTGGTAGGTATTTAGACATGATAATGTTGGGTAGTGGAGGTGGTAGGTATTTAGACATGATAATGTGGGTAGTGGAGGTGGTAATTATTTAGACATGATAATGTTGGGTAGTGGAGGTGGTAGGTATTTAGACATGATAATGTTGGGTAGTGGAGGTGGTAGGTATTTAGACATGATAATGTGGGTAGTGGAGGTGGTAATTATTTAGACATGATAATGTTGGGTAGTGGAGGTGGTAGGTATTTAGACATGTCTCTGGGTAGTGGAGGTGGTAGGTATTTAGACATGTCTCTGGGTAGTAGAGGTGGTAGGTATTTAGACATTTATCTGGGTAATGGAGGTGGTTAGGTATTTAGTATTTTAGTTTAATTTAATGGAGTGGGTATATATTTATTTGAAATAATGTAATATAACACAGATAACATAGAGTACATTACATTATATAACATAGATAAGAGTACATTACATTATATAACATAGATAACATACAGTACATTACATTATATAACACAGATAACATAGAGTACATTACATTATATAACATAGATAACATACAGTACATTACATTATATACCATAGATAACATACAGTATATTACATTATATACCATAGATAACATACAGTACATTACATTATATACCATAGATAACATACATTACATTATATACCATAGATAACATAAAGTACATTACATTATATACCATAGATAACATACAGTATATTACATTATATACCATAGATAACATACAGTACATTACATTATATACCATAGATAACATACATTACATTATATACCATAGATAACATACAGTACATTATATAACATATATAACATACAGTACATTATATACCATAGATAACATACAGTACATTACATTATATACCATAGATAACATACAGTACATTATATACCATAGATAACATACAGTACATTACATTATATACCATAGATAACATACAGTACATTATATACCATAGATAACATACAGTACATTACATTATATACCATAGATAACATACAGTACATTATATACCATAGATAACATACAGTACATTACATTATATACCATAGATAACATACAGTACATTACATGATATACCATAGATAACATACAGTACATTATATACCATAGATAACATACAGTACATTACATTATATACCATAGATAACATACAGTACATTATATACCATAGATAACATACAGTACATTACATTATATAACATAGATAACATACAGTACATTACATTATATACCATATATAACATACAGTACATTATATACCATAGATAACATACAGTACATTACATTATATACCATAGATAACACACAGTACATTACATTATATAACATAGATAACATACAGTACATTACATTATATAACATAGATAACATACAGTACATTACATTATATACCATATATAACATACAGTACATTACATTATATAACATAGATAACATACAGTACATTACATTATATACCATAGATAACATACATTACATTACATTATATACCATAGATAACATACAGTATATTACATTATATAACAGATCATTATATACCATAGATAACATACAGTATATTACATTATATAACAGATCATTATATAACATAGATAATTATGTAATATAGATAGCATACAGTACATTACATTATATAACTTAGATAATTACAGTTGAATTCGGAAGTTTACATACACATGGTTTGTAGTCATACAAACGTATTTTTCAACCACTCCTCAATTTGCTTGGTAACAACTAAAGTGTTGGCAAGTCGGTTAGGACATATAATTTTTCCAACAATTGTTCACAGACAGATTAATTCACTTGTAATTCACTCTATCACAAACTCAGTGCCTCCTTTCCATGACATCATGGGAAAATCAAAAGAAATCAGCCAAGACCTCAGTAAAACAATTGTAGACCTACACAAGTCTGGTTCATCCTTGGGGGCAATTTCCAAATGCCTGAAGGTACCACGTTCATCTGTACAAACAATAGTACACAAGTATAAACACCATGGGACCACGCAGCCGTCATACTGCTCAGGAAGGAGACTTGTTCTGTCTCCTGGAGATGAACGTACTTTGGTGCGAAAGGTGCAAATCAATCCCAGAGCAACAGCAAAGGACCTTGTGAAAATGCTGGAGGAAGCAGGTACAAAATCATCTGTATCCACAGTAAAACAAGTCCTAAATCGACATAACCTGAAAGTCCGCTCAGCAAGGAAGAAGCCACTACTCCTAAACCACCATAAAAAGGCCAGACTACGGTTTGCAACTGCACATGGGGAATGTCTTCTGGTTCGATGAAACAAAAATAGAACTGTTTGGCCATAATGACCATCGTTATGTATGGAGGAAAAAGGGGAGGCTTGCAAGCCGAAGAACACCATCCCAACCGTGAAGAACGGGGGTGGCAGCATCATGTAGTGGCGGTGCTTTGCTGCAGAATGGACCGGTGCACTTCACAAAATAGATGAAATCATGAGGCAGGATAATTATGTGGAAATATTTTTACCTTTATTTAACTAGGCAAGTCAGTTAAGAACAAATTCTTATTTTCAATGATGGCCTAGGAACAGTGGGGTAACTGCCTGTTCAGGGGCAGAACAACAGATTTGTACCTTGTCAGCTCAGGGATTTGAACTTGCACCCTTTCCGGTTACTAGTCCACCGCTCTAGCCACTAGGCTACCCTGCCGCCCCAGCAACATCGCCAGGCATCATTCAGGAAGTTAAAGCTTGGTCACAAATGGGTCTCTAAAAGGACAATGACCCCAATCATACTTCCAAAATTGTGGCAAAATGGCTTAAATCAAGGTATTGGAGTGGCCATCACAAAGCTCTGACCTCAATCCCATAGAAAATATGTGGGCAGAACTGAAAAAGTGTGTGCGAGCAAGGAGGCCTACAAACCTGACTCAGTTACACCAGCTCTGTCAGGAGGAATGGGCCAAAATTCATCCAACTTATTGTGGGAAGCTTGTTGAAGGCTACCAAAAATGTTTGACCCAAGTTAAACAATTTAAAGGCAATGCTACCAAATACTGATTGAGTGTATGTAAACTTCTGACCCACTGGGAATGTGATGAAAGAAATAAAAGCTGAAAGAAATCATTCTCTCTACTATTATTCTGACATTTCACATTCTTAAAATAAAGTGGTGACCCTAACTGACCTACAACAGGGAATTTTTACCAGGATTAAATGTCAGGAACTGCAAATAACTGAGTTTAAATGTATTTGGCTCAGGTGTATGTAAACTTCCGACTTCCACTGTATAGCAAACATTGCATTATATTATATAACATGTGTAACATAATGTCAGAGTGTTTATCATTTTGAATAAATATTTAAATTTTTTCCATTTCAGTCATTTATCAGACACTCTTATCCAGAGAGACTTACATCAGTGCATTCATATGAAGATAGCTAGGTGACAAAACAACCTATCACGATCGTAGCAAGTCTATTTTCCCTCAACAAAGTGGGAGTAGTGGGAGTAGGAAAAGACAAGTGCATTAGCTGAGAAGGCAGATTGTCATACTCCTAATCACCAACAGTATCTACACTCTTAGAAATACTACCATATTTTCTACACATTTCTCACCAAACTGACTCACTCTTCTCCCCCACCCCGGTAGTGTTCCTTCCAAAACATCCCTCGATCAGAGGTATGGGGGGGGGGGGGGGGGGTATTGAGGAAAAGTCACCTATTTATGAGCTGAACACCTCTGATTAAAAGGAAACCTACCGAGAAGAGGAACCCACAAACCCCAAAACCTCTGTAACCTCTAACCATCGTCATTCTCTCCAACAGACTCTGCTGCTGCACAGCTCTCTGTCTCACATATAAATAAACCCCAGAGAGACACCGGGCCACCATTACTGACTCACATTGACACTCCATCTACAGACAGGTACAGTCAACAGAGACTCCACAGCTTAACTCTAAAAGGACTCTCAAAGACTCTCAAGACTCTCAAAGAATTTCTCAAAGACTTCTGAAAGACTTCTGAAAGACTTCGAAAAACTTCGAAAGACTTCTCAAAGATTTCTCAATACTTCTCAAAGACTTCTCAAAGACTTCTCAAAGATTTCTCAATACTTCTCAAAAACTTCTCAAAGACTTCTCAAAGATTTCTCAATACTTCTCAAAGGCTTCTCAAAGACTTCTCAAAGACTTCTCAAAGATTTCTCAATACTTCTCAAAGACTTCTCAAAGACTTCTCAAGGGCATAGTTTAATATATTTTACGGGGCTTTTGGTCTGTGGATTGAAAGAACGTGAGCCACTGTAACCAGGATAATAATATGAATTCAGCCCTGGATCTTGTGGTGGTAGTATGGTTGGGATTCTGCTCTTTAGTGGTTCTGGGACGCCCCCACCACTCTGGCTCTGACCTTGGGTCCAGATTCGTGTCCGAAGACATGGAGAAGGACATCAAAGCCCTGGAAGACCCTTTGGTGAGTTACAATAGAAAGCCTTAATCCTGTTCAAACTGATTTCTCTGGTCTGTGGTCATGGATGTGTCCCAAACAGCACCCTATTCAGTATATAGTGCACTACTTTGGCCATATACCACAAACCCCTGAGGTGCCTTCTTGCTTTTATAAAGAGGTTACCAATGTAAATAGAATCGTAAATAGTTTTTTTGTGTTACGGGGTCTGATATACCATAGCTTTCAGCCAATCAGCATTCAGGGCTCGACCCACCCGGTTCATAATATCTTATAATGCCTAATGCATGTGGTACTATGACAGTCCTGGCCTGTACTACTGAGAGGTTCCCTTCTCCTGGCCTTCATCACATGACCAACAAGAAACGTACAGTCAATTTACAGAAGTCTTGGGATGTTTAAATGTTTTATTTAGAAACTGCTGGACACCAAATTGGTCGGTGAACCTGTCTTCCGGATCCTCATGGGAGAGCTTGATGTCAAGTTTGAGGTAAATATCTCATATTAATTTCAGTTTTTCAACAAATGTTACTGAACTCAAAAAGCTCTGTACATAGTTGGATTTTTTCATTTTAAAGCCAACATTACTTATAGATTCAACCTGCTGACCCTGCTGTTGTATATTTAACCTGCTGGCCCTGCTATTGTAGATTCAACCTGCTAGCCCTGCTATTGTAGATTCTACCTGCTGGGCCTGCTATTTTAGATTAAACTTGCTGGCCCTGGGATTATAGATTCAACCTGCTGGCCGTGCTATTGTAGATTCTACCTGCTGGCCATGCTATTGTAGATTCAACCTGCTGGCCCTGCTATTTTAGATTTAACCTGCTGGCCCTGCTATTGTAGATTCAACCTGCTGGCCCTGCTATTGTAGATTCAACCTGCCGGCCATGCTATTGTAGATCAAATTCAATGTCTGCTTAGCTGCTGGCCCTGCTATTGTAGATTCAACCTGCTGGCCCTGTCAACCTGCTGGCCTGCTATTGTAGATTCAACTTGCTGGCCCTGTCAACCTGCTGGCCCTGCTATTGTAGATTAAATTCAAGGTCTGCTAAACTGCTGGCCCTGCTATTGTAGATTCAACCTCAAGGTCGGCTGGCACATGTACCGAGGATGTTCTCATTGTTAATGGTGTGCCTTTCTCCCTGTCCTCCTCATTCTCTCATTATCTCTCTCTCTCTCTCTCTCTCTCTCTCTCTCTCTCTCTCTCTCTCTCTCTCTCCTCTCCCCTTTTGTGGTCTTCTCTCCATTAGAAGCATGAACAGTGGCTGCTCCTGAACGCCACTCTGGATGTCTACCTAAACATCTTCTCCAACATGCTGAAGGAGAACCATCCAGAGAAAGTCAAGCAGGGCCTCAGCAGACTCCGCGGGAAGGTGGAGGATCTGAAGAGGAGATACTACCAGGACAGACTGAAGATGAAGATACAGGATCTGGCGGACATTAAGGTCAAAAGACTAAAACTAAGTTATTCACTAATTCTGTTTGCATCCCGAATGGCATCCTATTCCCTATATAGTGCACTACTTTTAACCAGAGCCCTATAGGCATTGCACTATATAGGGAATGTGGTACCATTTGGGATGAGTCAGTATAAAAAAATTCTGTACATTTGTGCTTGTGTGTCTTAAAGCTTCAAAAAGTCCATTGTCTGAATTCTGTTTATATCCCAAATGGCATCCTATTCCCTATATAGTGCACTACTTTTAACCAGAGGGAATGTGATACCATTTGGGATGAGTCTGTATAAAAAAAGAATTGTGTGTGTGATAGACAGAGAGAGTGAGAGAGAGTGAGAGAGAGTGAGTGAGTAAATGTGTGCTTGTGTGTCGTTTTTTAACAGTCCATTGTTGTCTGAATGCCGT
Organism: Oncorhynchus kisutch; assembly: GCF_002021735.2. NCBI lineage: Eukaryota > Metazoa > Chordata > Actinopteri > Salmoniformes > Salmonidae > Oncorhynchus > Oncorhynchus kisutch. Next base: position 73,131 of record NW_022263181.1, read on the forward strand.
CTTCCAAGAGTCGACACTCCACTGGTCAGGTCAAGATGATGACGTCTCTCTAAATGTATGTTGTGACTTCTGTTTAGACCAACGATGCTGTTGTCCAGAGGAAGGCTGTGAACGAGTTCAAAGAGGTCTACCAGAGAGCTTCCCAGCTGGGGACCATTCTCCATCAGAGAGACGAGAAGGTCACACAGAGCTGAGACCAGACAGAACCACCAACTGACTGATTGAAGACAGAGGAGACTACAGACTGTATTACATTAGGAAGACAGAGGAGACTACAGACTGTATTACATTAGGAAGACAGAGGAGACTACAGACTGTAATACATTAGGAAGACAGAGGAGACTACAGACTGTATTACATTAGGAAGACAGAGGAGACTACAGACTGTAATACATTAGGAAGACAGAGGAGACTACAGACTGTATTACATTAGGAAGACAGAGGAGACTACAGGCTGTAATACATTAGGAAGACAGAGGAGACTACAGACTGTAATACATTAGGAAGACAGAGGAGACTACAGACTGTATTACATTAGGAAAGTGTGATGTCATTTCACTGCCGGTATCCACTTCAAGAGCAGAACCTGCAGAAATAAAAACTCAACCGAACACCTTTTAAAAGGCATCAGGTAGAAGTAAATGAATCCATATAATTTCATATATGACCTGAAATGGGCGTGTTTTCATGAACTGAATGATATAATCTTGAAGTGCAGTCAAACACAGGAGAAGTGGATCCCTGAAGAAAGGTGTAAACAGTCACTTTCCCAACGTAAACTTAACAACTGTCTCACAGCTTCCTCACCTACTGGTCACCAGGCTTGTTCACGGTGCTATTTATTTAACTTAAACATTATTTAACATATTTATTTTAAATGTAAGTGCAATGTAATTATGTCATGTAATTATTTATAGTAGTGAATATTTATCAACTTTGTTTGAAGGGAATTTCCGTTGGTCCTTATAACAGTGGTGATGTAGTACTATGTGATTTGATATCATGGTTCACATTCAATGGATAATATGTACTGTATTTATATCCTGGGAATAAATTCTCCTAAAAATATATCCTATTACATGTGTCATGACGTTGCCCTCTTTGGATACAGCAAGCCCCATCCCCCTCTCCCTGTCTCCTACACACAGGCTGCTGTGGTCAGAGAGAGGTCATAAATTCCTGGAGGAGATTATCTCCTCATGGCCACAGTATAGAGACAGAGTGAATTTTCATAGAGAACAAAGGAATTTCTTCCACCTCACAGAACTTGAACAACATTATGTTCTGGGAGAAGGTATAAAAGATCGGTTAGAATCAGCTATGAACTGGTCCGTTTGGTACAATTTGTGAAACTCATGGGAGACAATATGGCCACATTACCATAACGATGTTTATATTATAGGCCTCAGACATGAGGTTTACATCTAATTGTTGTACAAGATGAATGAGTGAGGATGATACTGTTTATAAAATTGTGTAATGTGATCTTGGACTGTAATGAAGGAAACTCCAATTCCCTTTTGAGTTGTAACTAATCAGAGGACCGCCCATGAAGCCCAGTTAGGGTACGGACATCCTGGGACAGGCCCTTTTCTGAACTCCCGATAAAACCCCCCACTTTGAGAATTTCTCAACAGACCTATATTCCCTCAGTACGACGAGGGACAGTTTGCAGACCAGCTTACCCTCGATAATGAGAGGGCCAAGTACTGAGTAGATGGCTGAATCTTTTAATCCATACAACATGGTTAAACTCTTTAGACTATCGATACCGACAGAATAAGAACAAGTCTTTGATATATTTACTAGTCTGCAGCTAGGATTCGGTATCATTGAAAGCGATGAATGACAAACCGCCGAAACATTCCATTCTATAACCACATGAATGAATGTCACTCTGAAC